>NC_057810.1:502319317-502511426 GCF_018294505.1 Triticum aestivum | reverse complement strand
AAAATAATTCAAACAATGCCAAAAACTCCTCTGAAAATATTTATGCTGCTTAATGGACTTTTCCAAAAGCACATAAAATGTTTCAGGGTATTTGGAAATATATTCTATACAAGTTATGAATATAGTTCCAAATGCAAATAAAGTAATGATTTAAATTCAGTGCTCAAAATATTCCTCAAAAATGTTCATTATTTTTGGTTTGGTGCAAAACCCTTGCCAAAATATAACCAACATTATTTAAGGCCATTTTGAAACATTGAATGCATTTTCCAGGGTTCTTTGCCCCTCTTTTGTTTAAGTTGTTGAGGCTTCCAAAATTCCTCAGTTCAAGTTTCAGAAATTTAAATATGATGCCTGGATGAAGATGCAACTAACTACAAACAATATTCTAGGGCTGTGACAGCACCATCTTCAGCCATGTTATTATATTTATTTACTTTTCTAAATTTAGTTGTTCCTGACAATTACATATGAGAGTAGATATAATTGAGTCATGCGGACTTGCTTTTTTAAACTGATAAGCTAGAGCCGGAGTTACATATTAGAGTAGAGATTATTGAATTGTGCTCCTAGCTCGTTTTTCTAAACCGATCAAAGTGTTCCCAGGATTGCCTTTTCTACAGAACAAGGTGGACATCTTGTGTTTTACCCGATTAACCATTTGTGTGTGGTACTATTAGTGTCCTTTTGACAGTAAGTTGACTACGAATTTAAAAGCTTATGTTTGCAAAGTGTTTATATGTTCATTGCTTTCTTATCACATCACATTTGTCGGAGGTGCTGTACTGATTTGAAGGAAATGCCTTTATATTTCCAAGTTGATCAACTACACAACTTCTGATCCTAAAGCCTTTCTTTAAAAGGGGCTGGTCAATGCAGCTCCATGTTGTGCTATCTTGCTATTGGGCTCTTTTTTCGTTACTTAAAATGGTCAGATATCTCTGATGTTAAATTCATGGTTGATTGCTTATATCCAAAATAACTATGTTAGTACACTGAAGCCAATTTCTACATTGTTAGTGAAGTTGGGTAAATAGTTTTTGGGCCACTGAGATATATATGCGCACTGCATTCTAACCCTGTAAATTGTTGTGCCATTAGTTTAATCTGGAATATAGTTATGTTAGTACACTCTGCAATATAATTATGTTATATTCTGCTTTTGTCAGTTTGCTGGTCCATATTAATTTCCTCGAGCTTATTTTCACATATCGTCATATTTACACCTCTCCGCCGATTGCCACCTATCATGGAGGGAGATGGCTTGGCCAGGCCGTCAACACCCATCGGCAACTTCCGGCAGGCACCGTCCCGTTCTTCCCCCCCTTACTGTGATGCCTTCATGGCCAAAATCATTAGCAGGAGCAAGAAGGTTAAGCACCAATTATGGTTAAAGCTTTGTATCTTTTGTGTACTATGCATGATTGATCTGATTTTGCTGGCCGGCTTACAAATTCAAGTAATACGACTATTGCAATGCATCTTACTACGTGTGTATTTATTTGCATTGATATTTTCTCCTCCTTAGGCTCCAAATCATTTGTGGGTCATAAATTATTGTGCATTATTGATGATTAATTTGCAATTTAAATGACAATAGGGCTTGGTTTTATAAGTGCGATGGCTTGAAATGTGACCTTCGAGTCAAGAAATTTCCTCAGTGAGAAGCTTATGTGAAGAATGATGTAATTAAGTTAGCAATTTACAGTTCTCTTTGATAATTTTAACTGAATTGTCAATGGCCAGTTCTCTTGAATAATGAGTTACTCCCTCAATTTTATGATGGAGATAATTTGCGAAAATTGTGTTTTTGTGATGTTTGTGGTCTTCTCTTCTCTTTTTCTTAATTTGTATTGGATATGCTACTCGCATATTTGAACATGCATAGGGCCTCTCAGTCTTTAACCCTGACTATAAAAATCCATTGATGGAAGCTGGGGAGGGCCGAGATGAACATCCGGCTCCCTGAGTCTAAGCCATCGAGATGGTAGAGACGATGTTTCTATGTCATCTACTCCAGCAGCCGGACAAGGCATATAAAAAGCATGGATCCTTTGCTCCCTAGGCCGCAAAATGATCACAGTGATGTCTACGACCTCCTCCTAGATGTATTAATCTCAATCTCATGTTTGGTTTTCTTCCCTTTTCTCTTCTAATGATGTAATTTCTTTTACTAAGATAACACCATGTTTGTTGTAATGCCTTGTTTGATGTAAGATCCCTTTTCCACTTTGAATGAATTTACTGCATATATTTCTTATTTAGTTTAGTTCATCATTCAGAGACGATGGAATATTTTTGTCCTTCACAGTCTAAGTCCTCTTTCTTCAAGTGCTTCACGTAAATGAAATTGTCTATTTTGAATTTAATACCTTTTAATAATAATCATAATGAGAGAGGGGTATGCTTTTCTCTCTCTGGGCAAATGTTACTTTAGACAACATGTACTAAGAAATAAAAACTCTGGAAATGTGTTTGAATCACACAAAAAGAGTTCGTAGTTCTTATTCATACTTGAAACACGCGAGGCTCTGCAAATTAAACCATGTTTTTTTTCAAGGCGCATATGGATTTAGCAGACCACAACTAAACCGACTGTACATACATGGCCTGTCCTTAGTAAAGAAAACTATTTTCATCGCAAACATGGCTTTAGTTGAAGGTTCTTGCAGCATGAAACTATTTTCATCGACAACATGTCTTCAACAGGTCTCTGCGCCATTTGGCGCAACGGGTCAACTAGTACAACAAAAAAATAAAAAAATCGGGACAACAAACATAACATGTACAGTACCAAAACAATTTGCACTTCCCTCAACAATAAAAAAATGTGTGTTGTCTAGTATATGGACTAAATTTGAGTACATTTTCCATGTTTGAATGGGATTGTACTCGGGTTAGTTATACAACCATCTAAATATTATCTTCACAACACATGACATGAATATAGGAGAAGTAAATTCCTATATAAATATGAACTACATGTACATACGATCTCAAATTCAAATATATGTGTCCATTTTGTGTTGAATTCAAATCATAGTACATGTATGCTCTAGCTATATGTTCGGAATCTAAACCATGTATAATATACTATGTACAATGTGTTTAACACACACAACATACACAAACACCATTTAGACTAGTAAGGTACACGTGCATTGCACGCATGAGATTTGGCAACCAAATTATGAATAAATACCACATTATAGCATGTAAGCTTTGAGTCATATATGCATGAGGTAGATGCTCGTTTAATTCTTATAGTTCATTTCATTAAAAATCATCTAGTTTTTATAAGAAAGCTAATCTATTTTAAGATTCATGGAATTGTGCATTGTAAGGCATAAAGTAAAAACAAATAATGGCAAATCATGTAGGAAAACATTTGGGAAATTATGATATGGAAGATTCTAGAACAAAGAGGAAGTGTTTGTGTTTTGAGGTTTGTGCATTATGCTTAAGTTCAACCATGGAGTTTCTAGATTGTACATGTGGCAAAATCTGGTGGAATCTAGATGATATCCAACAACCAGTAGTGCTCAGATTTGCCATCTCTGCACCATCGGATTGGCCTCATCCAATGACCATCTTTCAAAGTTAAAGTTATCTGCACACTATATAGAATATATAAAATATAATTTATATAGGGGTATAGATATAGATATGTGATGCGAAAGCCACCCATCATCTCCAATTAGAATAGTGTGTCCATGCACGGATGCCATGTGGCCAAACAATGCCTGCCATCGGTATCTCAAATTCAAATCAGTCTGACCTTGTCCAATGTGTATACATTACAACATGCTTGTTTCCAAACCACACCGTACAGATCTCCGTAATATTCATGCATGCATGGGTTTCAAACATCATGATCTCTTATTCAAATATTTGAATTCAACTTTACATTGATTATGACCTCACCTAGTCTTTTACACCCACACAGTCGTCTTCTATTTATAATTGTACCACTAACTTTCTCTCGTGCATGCATGCACACACTACCAGTCGACATTATCCATCGCACACATGCAATCTTTTTCTTCATGTCGGTCTCCCATGCAGGCGCACACACACACACACACCTCCCCCTCTCCATCATATCGGGCATTCTTTATCTCTCACGTGCATGCGCAACGATCGATGTTCCTCTATGTGTGTGTGTGTGTGTGTGTGTATCTAGGTCTTTCATAGTTTTCCACACAAACCGATCAATCTATATATCTAGTGAGGTCTCACCCTCTTTCCCACGTCCACATCGATCAATCTATACCTCTCTATATAGGATTACATATATAGCTAATACACCCACATTAGTTATATATATATATATATATATATATATATATATATATATATCCAACGTCCCCCTCTCATCATCCATGCCTTCCGCTTCATCTCTCAGACAAGCGCCCAATAGTGAAGACAGGGGGCAGCAAGGGCCCTGCCCCCCCTAACATCACTATATATCGAGGCTAATATGAATGTGATCATTAGACAATTGTTGGTAACATGGTTTAAGTTGATGAATTGGCCCACCTTGTAAAGGATTAGCAATGCTTGGCCTCCTAGCTCATTTATTTTTCATGGCTCCGCACTGCGCGCAACAGCACACATTCTCGCCCCCTCTCTCTAAATATCGATCTCGCACTTGTGCACTCCTTCATAGTCTCCCTCCACTTGCCCCCTCACACCATCTTCTAACCCCCACCAGATTTTGCCACATGTACAATCTAGCAGACTCCATGGTTGAACTTAAGCATAATGCACAAACCTCAAAACAACAGTGGTTCTCCTTTGTTCTAGAATCTTCCGTATCATAACTGCCCAAACTTTTTTTCTAGTTGAATTTCCATTATTTGTTTTTACTTTATGCTTTACAATGCACAATTCCATAAATCATAAATAGATTAAGGGCTTCTTTGATTCAAAGGATTCTCAAAGGAATTTTGGAGGATTCTAATCCTTAGGAATTTTTCCTATCTTGGTTGTTTGATTCGTAGGATTGTAAACCATAGGAATTTTTCCATATGATTCATTTGCACTAGATTTCATAGGAAACATCTCATCCACTCAAACCTCTTTGAAAGAATTCTACGTTTTTTCTATGCACAATCAAACACTCGTACAATCCTGTAGGATTCAAGACGACATTCCACTCTAATCCCATGTTTTTCCTATTCCCACGTTTTGGAAATCGTACAAATCAAAGAGGCCCTAGATTTTTTTATAAAAACCAATTGATTTTTAATGAGATGAACTATAAG
This sequence comes from Triticum aestivum, assembly GCF_018294505.1. Taxonomy (NCBI): domain Eukaryota; kingdom Viridiplantae; phylum Streptophyta; class Magnoliopsida; order Poales; family Poaceae; genus Triticum; species Triticum aestivum. The sequence continues at coordinate 502,506,159 of NC_057810.1, read as the reverse complement.
AATTAAACGAAGGTCTACATCAGGCATATATGACTCAGAGCTTACATGTTGTAGTGTGGTATTTATTCATAATTTGGTTGCCAAATCTGATCTGTGCAATGGACGTGTACCTTACTAGTACTTAGAGTATGTGCAAAACATGTAAATTAGAATTCCAATGGCACGCTACATAGTGTATCTCTTACAGTTCATGAAGCCACGTGGCACATGTGGAGGTGTTGTCATGACCTCCTTATGTGGATTGATCAGAGTGACGTGCTGCTGGTTCCAGAAGAATGTACTCGTCCTCTCTAAGCCACACTGACAGTACATGCACGAAGCGAAGATGTGCACGCACTCATTCCCTCGCACGCACACGCAGGTACACAGTCGGGCGCAATTTTGTACCAAGATCCACCCCATGTGATAATTTGACGCGTGTAAAGTCCTTCACTTCATGGATGGTCAATTAATACAACACATGCAAATTGAGTGGACGTGAGGGCGGAAGAAAGACATTACTACTCCACCGCGCGCATGCGAGTAGTTAAATCATGGGTTGCTAGTAGTACTTCCATTGGTCTCCTTCATATTTTGTGCCAATTTTTGTCAGTAACATATTTACGCATTTGAGCAGTGTAGTCTACTTGAAATTTATGTTCCACTAAACTCATCGGGAGCTGTTTCGAGCCTTGAAACCAAAACCATCAATTAATCTTTACCTTGTTCCCATCACATACGAAAGTACTAGTGCTACAATTAAGTGCAAGCCTGCTCACACCTACTAGTACGTACCAAACTTGAACGTGTTCCCACTATGCAGGTATTAGTACTAGTGCTAGTACTTAGGTTATAAAAAGGGGAACTACCTAACCAAAAATTACTCTACCTTTCCTCCTCATAAGTCCTTCTTCTTCGTCCGTCCTTGCCATGGCCGGTGTGCAGAGCTCTAGGTCGAGAACTACTCGTAACAAGGGAGCGGCAACCAAGGTTGTGGAAAGAAAAGAGGGCTCGCCGCCACACAGAGACCTTGAAAGATCTCTCATGGGAAAGAGATGGCTCCCAGGAGCGTCCTAGCCGCGGAGGCGAACATGCCGAGCTGGCGGCACTAGAGTCGTTATCCCTTAATGGCATGCCCGATCAGCTCAATAAGCACCTCAATAAGCAGAAGGAGTTCATCCACGGCTTGGTGGAGCTGCTGAAGGAGAGCCCCGATGACATGCCCGCTGAGCTCAATAAGCAGGGGGAGTTGACCGCCGGCTTGGTGATGCTGCTGAAGAAGAGCATTGCCTCGGAGAAGAAGGCAACCAGCGAAATCCTGCAACTTTGGGAGGACAAGGCAAAGCTCTGCCACGAGCTTGACCTGCTGAAGGAGAAGAACGCCGGCTCGAAGAAGTTGCATGAGAATAGTAGTTCCTCGATGAAGATGCTACAGGCCCTCCTCATGGAACAGAAGGAGGAGTTGGCGAAGCTCTGCATCGAGCACCCGGCTGCTGTCGAGGTACGTAATGCGGCCGTGGAACAGATGATGAAGGCTCGTGTTAAGAAATCTCGCGTCATGGACAGAATGAAGAATATGGCAGAGGAGACGCACAAGGAGATGGAGGTCGTGGAGGCGATGAAGAAGCAGTTACGACTCTGCGGTGAATTAGATCATTTGGGGTGATAATCTTCCTTCTTCTTTTGCTCCTGTGTTTCTTCTTTTGCTTCGGGTGTTTCGCCGCACGTGTCACATTCTCTACGAAGCATGAATAGAACAATGCTAACAATGAGATGACTAGCAAATTAGATCATTTTTTATCGCCATATGGCACTGGGCTGCCGTGTTTCGTGCTCCTCCGTCGTAGTACTACTCCAGTGGAAAACTTGAGTATACCACACGGTTCTTTGCTCCTCCTCAGGTCGTCGACACATTTATACGAGCAGTCAAATCACAAGGCCCCGCCTTCCAGTAGTAATGACCTATCAAATCACAAAGGCCCCTACCTCTCGTGAAACCGACCAAGCTAGACTGCCCCGCCCTCTGGCCTTTTAAAAAATGTATACTTTTGTACAGTAGTAGTATCGATGGATTGCGCCATGGAGCAAAACTAACAAGATGAAATTAAAGAAAAAAGGTGGTACATATAGAGAGCGCTCGTTGCCAAATTAGGCATATACTACTATTAAAGAAATAAAGAAATTAGCATGCCTATTTAATTCTTGGGTTCTTATTATTTATGCCATTAGTTGTGTATCACTACTCAGTTTTGCCATTAGAAGTTACAACTACTCAATGCCATCGATCCATGAGATGCCTGCTCAAAAATGCAATTAGATATCTCAAAAGTGCCATCGTTAAGTTAGATGTTTGCTCAAAAATGCCATTAGACATTGTTATTTTCACGTCAAACCCGTTGACCATGTTACATGACAAAAATAAGCCAATTCTCACAATGATAAGTGTGTCCCTGCTTGTCAGGAGTAACCAACCGAATAATTTTACAGGAAAATAGGAACGCTGTTGGGATCAAGTAGGCCCCACACTTTATTTTACTATAGTGAGATAGAGGGAGAGCTGGCATGTTGGTCCATCGGTATTTATGTCATTATAACATGGCAAAAGAGATTTGAGTCACAATAATGTTGTCCAGCACAACACACCCCTCAAATAAAACTAAGCACCCTGGAATTCTTTGACAAAAACTAAGCACCGTGAAATTCTTTGACAACTAAACTGCTGACTATATGATGTTGGCCATATATATATATATATTGTCTGTATATAATGTGAAGAAACGAGTGGTAGTACTATACCAACTAAAAGATAAAATGTAAGAAATATAACGAGAAGAAACATAACATAGTTTTGCTGGGGGCTCAGCACAACGCACCCCTCAAATTAAACTAAGCACACCTGAAATTAAACTAAGCAACTAATCCGGTAGACACTGCATTAGAACCACCATGAGCAACGACACTGCCACCTTACTCGGAGTCCTTGTCCACGTCCTCAACTTCGTCCTTGTCCCTCTTCCTATTGGCCGATACTTCTTTGCTTGAACCGCACACTTGGCTCTTGCTCTTCATCCAACCCTTGTAGATATTGAAACAAAGGTAGCCATCCATTGCAGCGTACTGGATGTGGTTTATATCTAGTACATTCCACTGCCATGCATGACGATGAAACATGTGCGGAGGTTTCTTCAATTTACCGTACGAAGGATGAACCATGGCTCTTGCCAGGGTCAACATTGAAGGCTGATCACGGGAGGGCAGCAGCCCATTCTTATGGAGGTCAAAGAGGTTGCCTACAACGAGGCCTATCCGACCCAGGACTTTTCTGTCGTTCATAAAGTCTACAGTAACGAATTTGACTAGGGCGTCCTTGAGGAAGTTCTTAAAATCCTGGCACTCAACATCGGCATGGTATATGTGGTAGACCATGCATAAGTCATGCACGCAAACCTGGATCACAGCGGGCTTCTTCTTCTCTTCCTCCTTTAGATTCTTCTCTTCTCCTAGGACTGTGGTGTACTCAACATCTAGCCCAGCGACCCACTCATCATTTGAGTTTTCGAACATGCGACTGAAGTGAGCAAGGCATCCTTTCACCGTCGCGGAAGAACGGGTGTAGATGGCATCAAACTCATTGCTGGTGATGGTTCTAACCTTGTACTCACCGTCGATCATGGAGATTTGGGACGCCATGGATTTGGGAGGAGGGTTAGGATTAGTGAAACTGCCATAATGTGAAAGGACGGGACAACTAGGATTGAACTGCTGTAATGTTAAAGGACGTCCGGGGACGAGTAGGAGCGAACTACTAGCGGTTTTTTGATTGTAAAAATGTTGAGTGGGGCATGCGAACGGCAGGGTAGTGGCTTGCCTGGTGGATAAATGGATTCATGCATAGTACTATAGGGGCCCAATTAGATGTCATGTCTACTCGATGCCCAATTAAATGGCTTTTGATGTCATGTCAAGCGTCGGGAAAATTACAGGTGATAAGAAGCTTTCCATGCTCCCATGATATGGGATTCTGAGAGCCCTTGGATCTGAGATCGAATGCATGGTGTGATTCTAGACCTATGGGTGAATATCCTATCCTGGAGGGTTATTCTGCAAATTTTCATCAACTTAGCATGCGACCGTTCGATCTCAGATCCAAGGGCTGCCAGCAGCCCCTATCGTGGTCGCGCCTACCACGACCGTCGCCTCGCTCGCGCAGTCACGCCCTTGGAGATTTAACATGGTGCGTTAGGCTATCTGATGTTGGCATGTCATACATAGTCATCACTTAGTCACTCATACTACAACAAGGTTATCTATAAGGTTGGCTATAAGAGTATTTTTTTTACTTCTCTCTATCTCTTTCTTCATAGTATTTATTGTATTTGCCAAGGAGTGACCTCTTCCAATGAAATGGTGTTTAGATGAGGTGCTAAGAGCATTAAATGGCTTAGCAATCAAGTCCCCAATGCATAGGTGCTTAGTTTTTTGTTGCTAAGTTTGCTTCATTTAATTATCTATAGACTCAAAATTGTCTTTTCACCTAGGTACACATGCTTAGCACCGTTTCTTCCTTGGGTCACCAAACTATTCTCTCTCTTCTTAATTAACTTGTCACATCAGACTTTATGCCTATGTGGCAGGTTTAGCACCTGTAGGAGCAAGTACAATAGTGGGCTATAAGCCCTCTTTACATGGCATTTTTGCACATGTGGAGGAAAGAGGCAAGGAAAAAGTGGAGGAGTGGGCTCTCATGCAAGAGCCAGCCTCTACATGGTGGAGCATTGGGAGAGGCACCTATATGGAGGTGGTTGGGAATCGGGAGACTCATGCCGGTCGTAGCAACGCAGTTAAAATGATAATGGCAAGTCAAATCATAGGGCCCCACCTGTCCAGCAGTAACTCACTGTCAAATCACACAGCCATATGTTTGCAGCGACCTACTCCCTCATCTTCTCGCGTCTCTGTCAAACCGACTAGGCGGAACTGCCCCACCTACCATGCAGGAAAAGCCCCGCCCTCGACTTTTAAATAGTATAGTATACTAATTTTGTATCCATGGATTGCGCCATGGAGCAAAGCCTCAAGAAAACGGCGGTACACATGTACGGAGTATACAACACGCCTGTCGCGTTCACGTCGCACCCCAGACGGTCGGTCGGTCTGGCACGCCGCTCTCCGAATGGAACACAGTCATATTGCGTTTGCAGACACATGTGGGACTGCAATTGAGAACCGACCATAGGCACACTCCCCGGCCCCGCAAGTCGGGTGAGTTAATAGAAGAGAGAGACGAGCGATAGTACTAGAGAAGTGTTGTACATACGTTGGTGCCTAGGCGATCCCTACAAGACATGGAAGATCAGTTCATCCATGCATGTGACCAGACTCCAGCAGACACGCCTGGATTGGCTATCGTCTACATATCGTGTAGGCTGTGTTGTACATGGCTATAGTTTTGGTGAGAAATCTAAGAAAAGGTTTCTTGTCATCTCACAAAATTAGGTGTCATGTGCTTCGGATCACTGCGAGGGTTCAACAACAATAACTTAGTTTGGATAGTCATTGGGGGCACATGCACGAAGACTACTTGGCTGCCATCTAGGTCAAGCCGGCTATGTTGATTAGGATATCTATCTACGGACCCCTTTTCTACGAGTTTATCTTTAATTTGAGCTTTGATCCTCGTCTAGTTTGTCCGTCGGGATTGATGTTGTCTCCTTTGGGCAGCGAGGTTATGATTTCTTGTCATGTGGCATTTTTTCGTGTTATATGTTATAATCTGGTGCTACAGATCAAAATGACGACAACTGCGCCTCTGGGGCACGTGCATGAAGACTTCTAGACAGTCATTGACGAGGTCAAGCCGGCTCCGGTAGACAAAATAAAACTAGTACCCCACTATATAAGAAGGAGCCTCCGCGCTTGCTTGCTAGTGTTGCTCTCTTCACACTATCTCATCCTCTCCAGATCTAAACACGACAGCGGTGGCCACTCTCTCTCTCTGCTCACCGCTGGTCATAGATCCAGCCGGATCCTCTCCATCGGGGAAGGTGAGAAGGTGCAATGTTCACGCGGTCGTCCTCGGCGACGGCTCTTACCCACTGCCAGCGCGTCCCGATCAACGTGTCTTGCCATTCTCTCCCAAGCACCGCTGGCGAGGGAGGGCCTCCGACCCCTTCTTCCTCGCTGTCATAGTGTGGGCAGATCCATCTTCCCGCCACCCACCTACTGACATCCCAGCGTCCCTCAGGTATAACTTCCTTCGAAACTGGCCTTGCTCTACTTCCCGAGCTCCTGACGTCGCTGCATTTGTATCTTTTACTATTTCTCAAGCCCCCACGTAGATAGGATCGATCGGCTGTTCAAAAACCACCTAAATTTTTACTGTTAAGAGGTAAAACTAGTTCATGCACTCGAATCTAGTACTACTTGGTTCAAACAAGGAAGAAAGGGGGTGGGGGTGGGGAAGATTTGTTACCTGAATCTAGGACTTGGTCGAAAGAGGAAATAATGGGGCCGAAAAGTAGCAGAGACTGGCTATCCAACTGGTCTATAGGTCTAATAGGGAAATAAAGGGAAACGCAATACACACTCAATATAAACCCGGTCTATTGGTTGAAAAAGGAAAGAAAGTGGGGACTGGGGGACAAGTCAACAGAGTAAGTCCAGCACTAGATTTGCTAGCCTCACACAGTATAAGGTGGCAATAACGAACAAAAATGGGACCAACCCAGATATCCTGTTCTGATGTTTGTTGCCCCGAGCCACTCTTATGTAATGCCACTGGTAAAATGTAGCAGTCGCACTGTTAAAAGTAAGGACACGTTAAACCAATGTTGTTTTCAATGTAATGCCTCCAGTAATATGAATCAATGGCACTTTTTCTCATGTCCTGCTAAATTTCCCATTAAGATAAGTTGCTTGTTTTCGTTAGAAATGCAACTATCCTGGTCCGCCTACTCTCCCGTGCCCAAATACCGACTCTGTAGCAGCTGTTAATGTAATGTTGCTAGTAAAATGAAGCAATGACACCATTAAATTAATGTCATATTTAGCGGTTGTCATAATTAATCCTAATGCCCACACTAATATCTAGCAATGCTGCTGCTTTAGAAATTGCTACTGTTCTAGTAGGATTGCCATTCATATAAGGAACATGCTTCTTTTCATTTGATGCATGTTTCATCACTTGTTAGTAACCCTCCTTTCCACGTTTTTTTGTGCAAACAGAGATATACATTTCACGCCTGATCTTAGTTGAACTGCACAAATGATATCCAAATTATAGTTGAACATTCCAGGAGCTTCACAACCAACCTTGATGTTGCTCAATTTTATTGCAACTAATGAAGAAGAAGCTCTATGGGTTTCATTTTCTGATGGAAATGGAACCGGGGCTGGAGCCCTTTTCTTAAAAGAAGAAGAAGAAGAAGCTGCTAGCTCATGTGGCATTGCTTCATTTTAGGTGAACTGCACCAAAAGGTCCCATGAATTGAATCATCCATGTTGGTGACTGGTGTCATCCCTTCTACGATGGCGTTGATGGCAGATATGGTTCCCATCACAAGGTATGTTCCTTTTTGGTCTGACCGTTTGCCAAAGATCCTGCTCTTGTACTACTATTTTCGCACTACCATGAGAAAGCAGTAATGTTATTATTTTGCACCTTAATCTAGTGGCACTATTAACTTGATGCAATGTTTTGGCATCGCTAGTGCCACTATTTTTTTATATATCAAAAGAGGGGGTTCCCTCCGATTTCATTAAAGAAACCCAACCATAGAGAACCATTATCCGACAACATCTCAGTGTAAATGGGCAGTTATGCAACTACTACTAGAACAGATTGAGTACTAGCAGGAAACAAGTTCGCCACATAAGCTAGGCAGGTAGGGGGACGCAGCACCAGCTCGACCAAGTTTGGATTACAACCCAAATGCTACCACAGAAACATCAGGGCAAGATAGGGACTGAAAGAGCCAACTTCAACATTCCAGTCTAAGCACCCCCGACCTCCATCCTTGCGACTCACGGTACACCTCGTTTTCCACCTGCTCGACCCTAGTGTCACTGATAAAATGAAGTAATAATACAGTTAAAATAGAGCGAGTGTCCTCTCTATCATTTCATTTGCAATGTAGATAAAGAAAGTGCTTCTCTCTGTTAATGTATGTTTCATCAACTAGTCCCATTGTTAATGTTTAAGCGTTTCTGCAAAGTGGGGTGCTTAATTTTAGTTGATCTGCACAAATATAGAGATTTGAATGTCTCAAGGCCCCTCCTTGTACTACCGCTCTACACTGGTGTTCATCACTGGTAGAAGGTGTATCGGGGAGAATTGGAACGATTTCCAGTATGAGGCGTACCATATGAGGCATCGCAGGGCCCATCTCGCCCTCGCAGCATGGCATACTATGATACTATCACAATATTTTCTTCTATTTATTAGTGTATGTTTCATCAAATAGTGCCACTATAATGTAATCACGCTTTTTCATTATCTATGCAAATATGGTTATTTAGCTGCATTTTGGTGGAACTGCATAAATGTATGGATGGAACCGGCATATATGCAGAGTGCGAGGTGTGCCAAGTAAAAATTACCGACACCAACCATGCTCCATGCACGCATTGGCATCCACCACCACCAGTGCGATGTGTGGCGCTCTCTGTGGACGGATCTTTCTCGACGGCAAATCCTCTAACCAAATACTAGTAGCTTATATTGGTAGTTTTCTAGGGAGTACTCTTTTCTGAAAGAAGCACCAATCTATTTTTCTTTACTTGTACACAGTGTCACAACTTTGACCAAAAGGTCAAGAGCTATTTTAGGGTGATTGGCGTAGTACTCAAAGACTGATTGTAAGCATGATTTTCATTAGCTGTCACACTGATTGTAAGCATGAGCAGATGGAAGATTAGGTTAGTGCGAAGCTTACCTTAAACCCTACCGCCGCTGTTGAAACAAGGCAAGCGTCGAGGGAACCATGGAGAACGGTGGGGAAGCGACGTCACACCATCCATCCTCCTCTTGCGGTGGTAGAACGAATACTCCTGTGGCTCTGGCTGGCTCTGCACCCTCACGAACGACACACCATACTCGATCGATTCGTTATCCTTTAGGTGCTCGACCTTCGACTTGTATGCCCACCACCTCCGCCTGACTTCCGCCTCGGGCGAATCTGTCTGCTCCATCGCCCAGAGGAGATACTCGATGAACTCAATAGACTGCAGCGTGACTGCCGCCGAGGAGTACATCGCTGCCCTCATCACCGCCGTCTCGCTCTTTCACATACATTGCCACATGGCCCTCACCGTCCTCGAAATCTCCCACTCATTATCAAACCAATTAAGGATCTCCTTCAACCTGGCTAACTTTGCCTGGTTGCCGCCGGCGATCTGCCTGATTCGCTGCTGCATCCTCTCCATAGATGTCCTTCTGAGTGGTCCGGTGCTAGCTTTGGAAGATGGGAGGAGAGACGGTGGTCTTGCAATAGAGAAGAGGGAGAGGCGAGACGGTGGTTTCGGAATGGAGATGATGGAGAGGAGAGGAGGTGGTTTTGCAATGGAGATGAGGGAGAGGCGAGACGGTGGTTTCAGAATGGAGATGATGGAGAGGAGAGGAGGTGGTTTTGCAATGGAGAAGAGGGAGAGGCGAGGCGGTGGTTTTGGAATGGAGATGATGGAGAGGGGAGGAGGTGGTTTTGCAATGGAGAAGAGGGAGAGGAGCGTGCAACAACGATTTATGAATGGACGAGAGGGTCGGCGCGTTGTGACTGGATCAAAATCAAAATCAATTTACTCTTCAATTAAGAAAGCGACCCCACATTAACTAGTCTCCCTTTTATTCTGGGTCATAATTGACCATGATTTTCGCAAAAAATATATGTTATACATTGCAAAAATAATACAATTTGAAAGTACATTCAGATACGAACGAAACGATACAATTTTTGGTGACATGCATTCACATTTTGCTTGTCAAATACAGTACGTGGTCAAACTTTGACCCAAAATATGCAAAACAACAAAATACTTCCAAGACCAGCATGGCTCTTCCGCTCTTCTCCTCTTAAATCACCGCCGCTACTCTCCTGTTCCAATCTAAATCGAGCGCCGCTCCTCTCCTCTTCCATTTCAAAACCGCCGCCCCTCCTCTCCTGTTCCAATCGAAAACCAGCATCGCTCCTCTCCCGTTCTAGTCCAAAACCAGCACTCCTCCTCTCCTCTTCCATTCAAAAACCACCGCAGGCAAGTGAAGGTGTTGTGGAGAAGTAGATCGATGGAGGAGTACAACCGATACATGAGGATCATAGACGGCGGCTGTTGGGGATATAACTACTGAGTATAAATCGCCCAAGAGGGGCCGGTTCACGCTCAACTATATTGAATCCCATGAAGACCCAGAAGATGGCGCTTTACTATGAAGCTTAGAGGCTCGGAGCCCAAAGGCGGATTAGGGCCCATAGTGGTAAACCGACATAATCATATAACTTGTATTGTAAGATAGGAAAGGAGAGACCGAGCCGGACACTTGTATGAGCCGGCCTCGGAACTCTGTAAACCGGCCGGCGTCAACCCGTGTATATAAGGGGACGACCCGGCGGCGGTTCAGGGACAAGAAACAACAACTCGAGAGCCAGGCATAGCGTGTTTATCTCCCTGGTTATTGAGACCCCAATAATCCCATCACAACTAGACGTAGGCTTTTACCTTCATCGAAGGGGCCAAACTAGTATAAAAACCCCCGTGTCCTTTGTCCGCTTTAACCCCTTTAAGCTAACCCGTTGCGATGGCTCCACGACTAAGTCCTTTCACGAGGACATCTGACGTGATATTTCCACGATAGTTGGCGCCCACCGTGGGGCTATCGTACGATGGTTTCGAGTTCTTGAAGGGCAGCTTTGAAGGACTCAAAGGGTACGCGGTCGTCCGGATGACCAAGAGTCGTCGCGGCAAGCTCTACATCGACGATGCAGGATGGGGCCCCGAGGCCGGCTCAATTGAGTACGGGTACCGGGTCCCCTTTGGCGGAATTCACGTTTTCATTGGCAAGATCGGCGAACCGGGCCCTGAGCTGGACATCTGCACCGACCTCGTCGAGACGGCTCAGCATGCAAGCCCCGCTCGGATTCAGCTCGCCATGAAGTGTGCGTTCGTGGGATGTGTCCACAGGATCGGATCTGAACCGGTGTCTGAAGGTGAGACGGTTGCTTATTCCGACGGCGAATCATCCGCTGGTGAAACCGAATCCCTGTACCGAGTTCATGATAGTGTGTTTGAAGGGTATTCTGATGGCATTAGTATTCCGGAATTTCTTGAACTGCTGAACCGAGTCGGAATCTTCATGGCCGGAACACATCCAACTTTGCAAAATTCTACTGCGGTGGCATCCGGACCGGTAGCAGGGGCAGGAGGCTCCGCGCGCCGGCCGGCTCAAGTTCTCTCCGGTTTGATGGATGCCTAGGTGACCTTGTTGACCACGGCAGTTACCCCGGCGACACAGGATCAGCACAATGCGGACGTTGCGAAGCTAAAGGATCAGATAACACAGGCCAAAGAGGACTTGGCGGCTGAGGAGATCAGGATGGCTGAGGAACGGGCCGCTTTAGATGCCCAGGCGCAGAGGATTCAAGCCGAGAATTATCGACTCTTGATGGATCAGAACGCTTCGAATGAAGTATTCTGGAGGATACATCAATCTCGCTTGCCGGCGGATTACAATGCGATGAATCTCTTTGATACACCAGGAGCAGGGACTAGCAATCCGGCAGCAGTGAACCGGACTATTGTGCCAAGGACCGGAGCACCGGATCAACCTCAGTGATGGGTCCACCTCGACGAATGGACAACCTGCCATGGTATACCACGCCCCCGCGGGGTCACTTCTCTACCCCTTTGGATAATATGATAGCAGCAGCATTCCGGCTGGCAGCTATTCCGATACAGGGTGAATCGCCAGCGGCGGTTGAGACACGGCGCGCCAGGGATCTTCTTCAAATGGCTATGACGCAGCAGCAAGCTTACTCGTATAGCCGAGACAGGATTCACACGACCCCACATCCGAGCAAAAGCTATAGCAGGCATATAGATGAGCCGGAGGTGTCCAGCAGTGCGCGGCGCCGTATTGTCCCTCAAGGACCCAATCCGGCGTGTGGTGAGGTAAACGTTCAGGACGTGGTGGATAATGGCAGAGCATGAAGGGAGGCCGCTTTAGCAGCACAATATACGGGTCGTCATCAACCCGCCCCGGTTCAGCCAGCAGCGTCAGTAGACCGAGGCACTAGGCTTGCCTTCAGTTCCTGGGGAGTACCGTGTCTCATTCCGTCTCTCCATAATGTGCGGCTGCCTAAAGATTTCAAGGGTCCACGTAAGGTGCCTAATTACACCGCTGATCAACCGCCCGAGGCATGGGTGGAAAGTTATGAGATGGCAATGGATATGCTGGACGTGGATGAAGCGGCTTGTGCAAAGTACTTCACGATGATGTTGGAAGGAACAACCCGTACATGGTTGAAGAACTTACCAGCTAACTCTGTCAAGTCATGGGACCAGTTGAAGGCCCGGTTTATAGCCAATTTCAAGGACACATGTAAACAGCCTATGTCCATTGTGGATCTGGATGCCTGTGTTCAAGGGGAGAACGAGTCAACAACTCATTGGGTGCACCAAGTTTCAGAAGTTTTGCATTCATCAGACCGTATTAATGCTGGCCAAGCAATCATCACAGTGGAACGTAATTGCCGGTTTAAGTCACTAAAGATGAAGTTGGGACGGCTCAAGCGCCACTGCAATGATATGGGCACCCTTATGGCCGCCTTGGTCAAATATGCCGATTCTGATAATACCAAGGATCCCGATTCTGATGAGGAGAAACCATAGAAGGGAAAGGAGAACGGCGGTGCAAAGGGACATCGGCACAACCAAGGAGGCCATGGGAATAATGGTAAGCGCAAAGCGGATAATTTAGATTTTGTGGCTAACGCTAATGTGCAACATCGTAAGGGTAAACCGCCCCAGCGTGGTGGCGGAATGAATCTGGAGCGTTTGTTAAACTAGCCCTGCCCAAAGCATGGGACCAAGGAGGTTCCAGCTACACATCTTTGGAAAGATTGTCACATTATGAAGGAGTTCAAAAACTTTGATCTTTTCTGGTATGATCAGGGTCCATCGGGCGGTTCAGGTCCAGGTTTTCATGGTGGTGGCGGTTCAAACTCTGGATTTCAGAATAATCATGGCAACCAGAACAACCAAGGTGGTAATAGCCAACAGAATAATCAAGGAAATCAGCAGCAGTCAGGTTATCAGAGTCACCCAAAGCAGTTGAATGGTGGGCAGTATCATGTATTCATCACTAGTTTGTGCAAGCGTGATCAGAAGCTTTAGAAGAGGGCAGTTAATGCTGTTGAACCGACAGTACCACGTTACTTGTGGTGGTCCGAGCAACCCATTGTGTGGAGCAGAGAGGATCATCCGCCCCGGGTTGACAATCCGGGTCACCTGGCTTTAGTGGTGGCACCTCAGGTGGGAGGTTATAAGTTCACCAAAGTGCTTATGGATGGAGGGAGCAGTATCAACATTCTGTATTATGAGACCTTCCGTCGCATGGGGTTGACAGACAAGAGTCTTAAACCGTCAAACACTGTTTCCATGGTGTAGTACGAGGTAAATCGGCATATCCTGTTGGCAAGATCGCTTTGGAAGTTGTGTTTGGTGAAGAGCATGACTCCCGGTCTAAAACGTTGACCTTTGAAGTGGTAAGGATCCAGAGCCCGTATCATGCACTGTTTGGACGGCCGGCTTATGCAAAGTTCATGGCAAGGCCCTGTTATATTTATTTGCAGCTCAAGATGCCGGGTCACAAGGGGACCATCACAGTTCATGGAAGTCATAAGATTGCTTTGGATTGCAAGGAAGGTGATGCGGCTTATGCAGAATCGGTTTATGCTACAGAGGAGTTGAAGTTCTATAAAGACAATGTTGATCCGGTAGATATGACCCCTCTGAAGAAGCCCACAACTGAGCATGACCCGAACCTGAAATTCAAACCGGCTGATGAGACTAAACTTGTTGACTTTGTTCCTGGCGATTCATCCAAAGAGTTTAGCATCAGCACAAATCTGGATCCGAAATAGGAAAGCGCACTCATCGAGTTCATCCCTGAGAACCGGGACATTTTTGCATGGAAGCCTTCTGACATGCCAGGTGTACCGAGGGAACTCGCTGAGCACACTCTCAATATTGATCCCAAGTTTAAACCGGTCAAGCAGTTTCTTCGTCGCTTTAACGAGGAGAGACGCAAGGCAATTGGTGAGGAGGTAGCCCGGCTGTTGGCTGCTGGGTTTATCGTTGAAGTGTTTCACCCTGAGTGGTTGGCTAATCCGGTGCTGGTTCATAAGAAAAACGGCACTTGGCGCATGTGTGTGGACTACACAGATTTGAACAAAGCTTGTCCAGCCGATCCTTTTGCTCTCCCGCGTATTGATCAGATCATTGATGCGACGGCGGGTTGTGAGCGTTTGAGTTTCTTGGATGCTTATTCAGGCTATCATCAGATCAAAATGGCAGTTAAGGAACAGGAGAAGACCGCCTTCATCACTCCCTTTGGAGCCTTCTGCTATGTTTCTATGCCCTTTGGGCTTAAGAGTGCCTAGGCAACTTATCTTCGCTGTGTGCAAAATTGTTTTCACACTCAGATTGGGCGCAATGTTCATGCCTATGTTGATGACATTGTGGTAAAGTCCAGGAGGAAGGAGACATTGATAGATCATCTCAAGGAGACTTTTGACAATCTGCGTGTTTACAAGATGATGCTCAATCCGGACAAGTGTGTTTTCGGTGTTCCGGCAGGCAAGCTTCTAGGTTTTCTGGTGTCCAACAGAGGCATTGAGGCTAATCCGGAGAAGATCAAAGCGACTACATCTTTGGCTAAACCGGTGTGCATCAATGATGTTCAGCGTCTGGCAGGTCGAATTGCAGCCCTAAGCCGGTTTCTTAGCCGCTTGGGAGAGAAAGCGATCCCTCTATATCAGATGTTGAAGAATACATACACCTTTGTCTGGAGTGATGCGGCTAATGCGGCGTTTGAAGACTTGAAGCGGCAATTGGCTGAATCGTCGGTCCTTGCTGCTCCGGTTGACAAAGAACCCTTGTTATTGTACGTGGCTGCTAATGCCCATGCTGTCAGTGTGGCAATCATGGTGGAACGCAAGGAGGCTGGCAAGGAATATCCGGTTCAACGGCCGGTTTACTATATCAGTGAGGTGCTCATCGAGTCAAAGCAGCAATATCCGCATTGGCAGAAGCTGGTATATGGAGTTTTTATGGCAAGTCGGAAGCTCAAGCAATATTTTCAAGGCCATCCCATTACAGTGGTCAGTTCAGCTCCTTTGGGCGATATAATTCAGAACAGGGAGGCAACTGGCCGGGTTGCAAAGTGGGCAATTGAGCTTGGTCCCCATGGGTTGAAGTATATGCCTCGAACAACCATCAAATCTCAAGCACTTGTTGACTTCATCAATGATTGGACCGAGTTACAGGCACCAGAGGACAAACCGGATAATACATACTGGACTATTCACTTTGATGGATCCAGGCAATTGGAGGGCTCGGGGGCTGGAGTTGTCCTCACTTCCCCTCGAGGTGATAAAATTTGATATGTTCTCCGTTTAATGTTCCCCTGTACTAACAATGCAGCTGAGTACGAGGCTTTACTCCACGGGCTCCGTGTGGCCAAGGAGATGAATTTAAGCCAGGTACGATGCTTTGGAGACTCTGATCTGGTGGCCCAACAAGTTTCTGGCACTTGGGATTCTAAGGATCCACTCATGGCGGCTTACAGACGCGAGGTGGATATTGTGGCGGGTCACTTCAAAGGGTATCAGGTTGAGCATATTGATCAGCATAAAAACGAAGCGACAGATGCTTTAAGCCGGTTGGGATCTCAGCGTAAACCGGTACCTCCTAATACCTTTCTAGATATCTTGCATAACCCGTCTGTTAAGTTGCCTACATAGGAGGATTTAGCTGTTCCTGATCCGGAGGCCCAATTGGTGGCCGCTTTACATGTTGTTACGGATTGGACGGTTCCGTATTTGGCGTACATAAACCGGGGCGAGTTACCAGATGATGAAGTTCTGGCCCGGCAGATAGTCCGGCGATCCAAGTCCATGGTTATTCACAATGGCGAGTTGCACCACTGCAGCATTTCAGGCGTGTTCCAGCGTTGTGTTTCTCCTGAAGAAGGCCAAGAGATTCTACGGGAAATTCATGAAGGGGATTGTGGTCACCATGCCGGTTCAAAGTCCCTGGTTGCTAAAGCTTTTCGTCATGGGTTCTACTGGTTGACAGCTCATGTTGATGCTGAGGATCTGGTAAAGTGGTGTGACGCTTGTCAGAAGTTTTCATGCTGAGCTCATGTTCCGGCTCAAGAATTAAGGATGATTCCTATCACTTGGCCGTTTGCCACTTGGGGGCTTGATATGGTGGGTCCCTTTAAGCGCTCCAAGGATAAGAAGACCCACCTGTTGGTGGCGGTTGACAAATTCACCAAATGGGTTGAAGCGGAGCCTGTCAGCAAGTGTGATGCGGCTATGGCGGTTCAATTTCTCAAAAAGATTATTTTCCGTTTTGGCTTTCCACACAGCATCATCATGGATAATGGCACAAACCTTTCTAAAGGTGAGATGGAGGATTTCTGTCAGGGAGAGCACAACTCGCTTGACTTAGCATCCGTGGCACACCCCCAGTCCAATGGTCAAGCTGAAAGAGCTAATCAAGAAATCCTGAATGGTATCAAGCCCCGGCTAATGGTTCCTTTAAAGCGGACGCCGGGTTGTTGGGTGGAAGAATTGCCCTCTGTGTTATGAAGCATCAACACCACTCCCAACAGGTCAACGGGTTACACACCGTTCTTCATGGTTTACGGGGCAGAAGCGGTCCTCTCGAGTGATATTCGTCATGATTCGCCCCAGGTTGCCAACTATGTTGAAGCGGATAATGAGCAAGCACGCCAGGAGGCGTTGGACCTGTTAGATGAAAAAGGGACATGGCTTTGGCTCATTCGGCGGTTTATCAGCAAGACCTGTGGTGTTATCACAGCCGCCGGGTTAAAACAAGAACCTTTCAAGAAGGCGACTTGGTGCTCCGGCTCATCCAGGATCAGACCAATATGCACAAGTTATCCCCACCTTAGGAAGGGCCCTTTGTGGTCAGCAAAAATCTGCACAACGGATCATACTACCTCATTGACGTTCGAGACAACTCACGTAGTTCCGAGGAGGAGACCCGGCAGCCGTGGAACATAGCTCTCCTTCGGCCTTACTATACTTGAGCCATAGGCTACTCTTATGTACATATTTCGACAATGTATATATTATGATCAATAAAATAAACCAGCATCCTTGCTATAAGCAGGGCCTCTGCTGTTTTTTCTCAAATATCTTTTGAGTTACATGGGGGCTGCAGCTGACAAAGTGGAGTACTACCTGTTAAACTGGCTATCATGCCACAATACAGCTTGGGAGCTTCACACCGAAGGGGCCAAAGAGAGTCTGGATGCTATGCACAACTCAAACATAGGCACCCAATGAGCACAACTCACAAAGTTACTTGGGGGCTCTTTGTGTAAAGTAACAAAGAGTTTGAAAGGACCCTTGTAGCTGGGTATCGACCCACGGCTTGGAAGCCTGGTGTATTCACCTAAACCCCGGGTTAACCTGCCTTCATCAAGTAAGCCACTCCTATCCAGGTAATCCTGGCATGACCCGCCGAACGTTTGATAGTTACTCCCATTGAGACCCTGAAATTGTCAAAGTTAAAATGACGACTGGTTAGTTGGAGGCCCATCTTAAAAGGCTTTGTCAAATGGTTTAACTCAGCAGCCTGGCAGCCCATGAAAAACCTCGTATTTGGGCCTGGCAGCCCTCGAAAAGCCTCGACTACACGGTTTTATTTGCCTTTGTCAAGATTTTTCTCTTTGAATGAATTATATGTTGAACTGGTATCTTTTGATCCGGTCTGGCTCTTCAGTCATCATACTAACCCGGTGTTTGTTAACCCGGCTTGGCTTTCAACTACAAGTCGTCAGGCCTTATTATTAAACCGATGTTTGTTAACCCGGCTTGGCTGTCAACTAACAGTTGTCAGACCTTATTATCAAATCGGTGATTGTTAACCCGGCCTGGCTTTGACTATATGTCGCCAGTTTGATCATCTGATGTTCATTGTAACCCGACATGACTTATTACACAACATCATTATATGATGAGAGTTGTAACAGCTCAAGATTTGGATCTTCACCCTTACTATAATAAAAGTTGGTTAACCAACTAAGTGATTTCATATCACATGTATGAGTTATTTCATATTTATTCCACTTTGGTTATTAGCCGGGCTTTATCTTGGGCATTATGACCCGTCCGGCGGTAAAACGCCAGGACAATTCTTTTTATGCAGATATTAGAATCGCATGAAAATTATCAAAGTGTCACCAAGCACAACAAATATCATGACGGATCAACCAAAGTTATGTATTAGTGCAGAAGATTAAAGTACCCGCACTAGCCTATTACAAGGCGCTTTGAGGCCCCAAATGCTGATTGTTCTTACACAACAAAGTCTATCAAAGTAACCCGAATGCCGGATCAAGACTCATTGCCAGGACGACTTGAAGTGGATGGATCTTCAGGCGCCGGTTCAACCTCCTCCTCTCCACCCAGAGGCTGGAAGTCAATGGTGGTCTAGTCAATCCGGATTAGAGCCTGAAATACAGCTTCTTCACTTATCAGATTGGACGGGTCAACATCAGGGGCGTAAGTGTGCTTACGGATTGGTGGGATAAGGTTTTGTGCTTCTGTCACAGTCGTATCAACCCGCTGGTTCCTTTCATCGTAAAAGGACCGATGAACAGTCAAGTTAGCCTCTGCAGCCAGTTGACTTGATAGCGGACGCATCTCCTTTGTCAGGGCTTTGAGGGCTTCGTTGTCAAATGCTGACCCGTCTGCTTGTTCATCCGGAAATCCCTTGGCGATATCTACTGGATCCAAGTCAGATATCCATGCTTTGGCCCGAGTCAGTGCCAGTAAAGTGCCAGCCCTGGCAGCAGATAGCTTCACCTCTTCTATCTGAGCCGGTGTCATGGATAATCTTGCTAGTGTGTCCTTGATCAATGTTGGTGCCGGTTTGTTGTATGAGACTACACAGATAACCCGTTGGGAACCGGTGTATAATTGCTCAATCAAAGTGTATGCTTCCTTCAATTTCATCGGCATATCTATGCCCAGCTGAGCAATGCGATTACCTGCAACAGTTTAAGAATTCAATGTTAAACCGACAGAGTTCAAGATATTTTCAAACCGGCTATGACAAAGTACTTACCAAAGATTGCAGAAGTCATAGCATCCACTTGATGTTTTAGCCCAGTCAGCTCTTCCGCCACCGGTTTAAGAGCTACTTCGGCATCTTCAGCCCGCTTCAACAAAGCAACTTTCTTAGTTTCCCAGTTGGTGCGTTCATTTTTGAAACCATCCTTCAATTGCTCCATGGTTGTCAAAACACCCTTTAGCTCCTCTTTGGCTTTAGAGGTCTCTTCTTGCTGGGACTTGATGTTTTCTTGAAGGTCGGCGATTTGAGATTCTTTGATAGTCTTCTCGGTTTGCAAAAGTTAGAAGATGAAGTTATTAAAGTCCCAAGCACATAACAAGTTATGCACTCGGCACTTGGGGGCTAATGTGGATTGCTTTTTAAATGTGAGTATTTTCAAGTGCCAAGGCTCAATCCAGGTACTAAGCTTGGCACTTGGGGGCTAATGCACAATTGATCAGTTATAAGTACAGGCAATTAACAAGGATAGATAGTCCTGCTTTGTCTTCAAGAGACAAATCGGCCCTTGGGGGCTACTCAATTGAAGTGTTCTTTATATCGAAGTCCCGGTTTATCTTCAAGAGATAACCTGGCCCTTGGGGGCTACAATGGAAGAGATATACATAATAGAGTAAATTTCAAAGTGTTCTTGAAGAGTACCTCATAACGCTCCTTCGTCAGGTTCACCAAACCGGCTTCAAAGTCACGGCTGGTGTAAAGGCGGTTTAAAAATCCAGAATGAAGTTCCTCGGCGCTAAGATTGATGAAATTGGATAAATCAGTCTTCCCTTTCCCCTTGCCCATATTAGTGAATTCTTCTTTGGCAGTGTGTTTGGCCAAGACAATCGGATTACCAGGACTAGTGTGAGCCATGCCAGTAATAACAACATCATCATCATCACCTTTTGGTGGACTTGGTGGATTGACGGTACCCCTGGCTAGACTTGGCAGATTAGCAGCCGGGCTCGGCGGATCAGTAGCCGGGCTTGGAGGAGTAGCATGAGGGATCGATGGATCAATGTGAGTGGCCGGGTCAGCTTCCAGCGGATTAGCTTTAGTGTTCTCACCTTGTGGGGCGGAATCATCCATAACATCAGTATTTCTACCGGTACCCTCAGGAGACCTCTTCGGTTCAACTTCACCAATAGGGGTACTGGTTTTAGCCTTCTTGCTCATACGGGCTTTGGCACTATGGTATCAAAACAAAGATTAGCACGGTAAACCGAACTATGAAGGAAAAATATGAAGGGCAATATACTTACCCAGGGACGGTTTTAAGGGGAGGCAGCTGAGTGGTTGATGAACTGCCAGACGAATTGGAAGACACCTGGTAATCGGATCAGACGGATTGAGTGGGTATCGGAAGAAACCCTTCAAAGGATAAAGTTTTTCGGGAGAACAAGTAACCTCTGGACGACGTTTCCGGGTTGGTGTATCCGGTAAACCGGAAGAGGTGACTTGCTGGCCACTATGCCGAGAAAATTTTGGATCCAAATAAGCAAGAGGGTGAGAGTATTTTACTTTCCAAACTGCACGGCGAAATCTTTGAACCGGCACAAGATCTGAGTCAAAGGAAAGAGAGATTACCTCAACATGGTCCGCACGGCTGGCCTCCGCATCATCCTAGGAATAGTCATTGTCAATAAGGTGTATGGAAAAGGAACCAAGCGAGTCAAGTTCTACCTCTGGATCCGATTCGTCAATGTCTTCTGGCGGATCAGAAGATTCGGCGGTTTTCTTCTTGGCAGCTCTCTTTGTGACCTTGCTCTTCGCACGAGGAGCTTTAACCGGTTTATTCCGCTTCCAGAAGGAACTATTGGCCTGTGAAATTAAATCAAAGGAGTATTAGCACATTATTAAAGCGGAGGCGAATCAATAAGCATTAAGTTAAACTTTACCGCTGGCGGTTTGTTGGAGGTGCAAAAAGGTTTCAACCCAATTTGGCTGCATGCGGCGATCGGTTCGTCAAGCATCTTCTTCACAGATTCAGTAACTTCAATGTCTGTCATCACCATTTCATGATATCCTTGAGGATCCTTGACATTGCCAGTATATTCATGCATTAATCCGGGGCGGCGACTTAAAGGCAGAATAACCCAAGAAACCCAGTAGCGGACGAGATCAATACCAGTCAAACCGTTGGCTAGGAGAGCCCGGAGCTTGGCGAGTTGAGGTGCATAAGTTTGCCGTTCTTTGGCAGTTAATCGTTGAGGTAACGGGTGGCCATTGCTAAGCCGGTGAGGGCGGTAACCCGGCAAAGGATTTTCTCTAGCAGGGGCAGTGTTCTCGCAATAAAACCAAGTTTGGTTCCAATCTTTGGGATGGATGTGGTGTTTTGCATGAGGGAAATCAACTTCTTTTCTCTTCTAGATTGATACTACACCAAGTTCCGTGCTGGGACCATCAGAGAACTCCGTGCGGTGGTTTAAATGGAAAAAATCCTGGAAAAGCTCCACAGATGGTTCTTCTTGAAGGTAAACTTCACAGTACACTTGAAAATTGCATATATTAGACACGGAATTCGGTCCAATATCTTGTGGATGGAGTTGCAAGCTCGCAAGAACATCCCGGAAAAACTTTGATCTGGGCGGGCTGAATCCCCGGTCTAAGTGTTGCATAAATACAATCACCTCTCCATCTTGAGGCCCAGGAGGGCACTCAGGGCCAGGGACTTGCCAATGAAGGTCCCTTTTTGAGGCTAAAGCGCCAGCGGTGACATATCCATTGATTTGTGTTTCCGTGATCCGGGACGTAACCCAGTTGCAAGCAGAGAATTGTTTGGTCATCTTGGAAAGCAAACTGTACAAGAAAAATGAAGGCCGGTTTACGATTGATGGTTCAAGTGCACTAATTAGGTGTTAAACCGGGAATTTGATCAAAGCATACATGTGAGATAAACCGGAAATTACTATTCAAGTCAAGATGGCGGTTTAAGTGAGGGCTAATGGCATATGGAGGATTGTCAACTATTAAAAGTTAAACCGCCCTTAGGCGGAAGAGCCAGAGCTAAAAATCTACTAAGTGTTGACAGAAACAGGTTTCACAAAATGACAGTATAAATTTGGATCTACCGTGGTTCAGTAAGAAAATTATTCTGAGCCCTAAAATGGCGACAACAGAACACCATAAGTCCAGAAGGGAACTATCAAGGCAAGAGGAGATACTACGGCGAGGTAAACTAAAATTACAAACTTCGGCCGCCATAGGAGGATGATAAGTTCATCTAGATTCAATAGTAAGCGCGAAGGCAGCAGGAAAAGATGAACACTTATGAACACGGATGAATGCAAAAACCCTAAGTACAGATCTAGGGTTGAGAGGAGGAAGCTTACCAGATGCGCAGGGATAGCGGAGAAGAGCCGCAGGTTTCTGGTACGATCAGGTTGATGCAGCAACCCTTGTTGATGCAGTGCTCGAAGGTTGAGGGCGGCGACGGAGCTTCAGAGCTTGAGCGTCGCGAGGAGGAAGAAGAAGCACAGAAGGGGAAGAAAGAAAGGACCCCTGATCCTATTTATAAGGCAAAAGGATAAATGGCAGGCGCGAGAATCAAGGAGCCTGAAGCGGCAAAAATGGGCACGGCTGACGCCTCGATCTTCGGGATACCATTAATGAGGGGAATCTTTTTAATCTTTTTATATAGGGATGATGTCATGATGATCCGTTGCTATGTCCAGAGGATGATGTCACGGCGGTTTAACAAAGTTTACAGGAGAAGACATCATGGCGGTTTACAAGAAATATAAGGAGATGTTCACAAAACTTATTTAAGTATTGAAGATTGACATGAACAGGTTCAAATCAATCTGGGGCCTAATGTTGGGGATATAACTACTGAGTATAAACCGCCCAGGAGGGGCAAGTTCACGCTCAACTATATTGAAGCCCATGAAGACCCAGAAGATGGCGCTTTACTATGAAGCTTAGAGGCCCGGAGCACAAAGGCGGATTAGGGCCCATAGTGGTAAACTGCCATAATCATATAACTTGTATTGTAAGATAGGAAAGGAGAGACCGAGCCGGACACTTGTATGAGCCGGCCTCGGAACTCTATAAACCGGCCGGGCGTCAATCCGTGTATATAAGGGGACGACCCGATGGCGGTTCAGGGACAAGAAACAACAACTCGAGAGCCAGGCATAGCGTGTTTAGCTCCCTGGTTATCGAGACCCCAATAATCCCATCACAACTAGACGCAGGCCTTTACCTTCATCGAAGGGGCCGAACTAGTATAAAAAACCCTGTGTCCTTTGTCCGGTTTAACCCCTTTAAGCTAACCCGTTGCGATGGCTCCACGACTAAGTCCTTTCACGAGGACATCTGACGTGATATTTCCACGATAGCGACCCTGTGAAGCTAGCTAGGATGTTGGAGATATAGTCTTGGTTTGACAACAAGGACCAACTAGCGGCGACGGTGACATCCATGGCCAAATATCTGCAACAAAGAGAAAAGGCGGCGATACTCTCGGAGGGAGTCGTGCGGGAGTACATAGAGCTGCTCCTATGGGCCATGGAGCAAACAGATTCATCGAATCCCGATCGTGAGGGAGCGGTGGTGGGAGTATCGATCCCAGATGGAGATCCACCAGAGATTGAAGGATCGAGCATCTACAGGGTGTCGTCTGTGAGGGTGTCATGCCAGAGTGAGCCGGTGGAGTCTTTGTCCACCGAACCCAACTGCAAGAGGAGAAAAGCAGTTGGCCCGACGACGCTTCGCCGCCATCCTCTCCCTCGCCGTTCACATTGTCTTACAGGGCGACTGTCTGCCGCCGAGGAATAGGAGGGGACTGCCCCCTCCCCCCAGCCCAATAGTCGGGCAGGTTGTGAATTGTTAGGAGGAGCTTAGGGTTGTCAGTATTTGCAGGTTGTGAATTGTGTTTTGTGTTGTGTATTTTGACAGTACTTTCAGATATGAATGTCTTTTGAATTTCAGATTTTCAATATTGAGCATATGAAGTATTTTATGAATTCTATAGATCTATATTTAGCACTTAAAAAATGTAGTTTCATAGAAGTATAAAAGTGCAAACAATGTGATTCTCAAAGAAGAAACTGCAAGTTTCAGTTTCAGATAAGAAACTGCAAGTTTAGTTTCAGATAAGAAACTGCAACTTTCAGAGGCAGAGCATTTATATTAACACAGCCTTTTCAAACAGTGTTAACATCATGTTGGAAGTTTTATTCATGGTCGAAAATGGAACTACCAGCAAGTTAACATCATGCTGATCAACATTCATGCATAACACATCTTCATATGATGCACAGTCAAAAAGATATGCTATTTTCAAAATGCCCACACAATGTCGAGTGTGCGAAAAACAGAGAAAACAAGGGACGAAGTTTTGGCAAGTGTTGGATGTGGTGTGCGTAGATGAGAATGGGGACCCACGTGTCAATAAAGGTAGAGGCAAAAAATTTGGAGATATTTTTCCCTGCATCAGGTGGAACCGAACCCGGGCGGAACAACTGTCGGGTAGTGTCACTTGGCCACTAGGCTAGTTCAGTACTTTTGTTACTAATAAGGCACTTCCTCAGGTGGTCGGATCTCCTCCTGCGCCTTTGTGCGCTCGCGTGTTGCTGTCTGCTGTTGTGAACATGCTGAACAAACGAGAGGAATCTGGAGAGGACTCTACGTGGAGAGGCGGACAGTCGGGACCCACCAGGTCTATGGCTGTACGCAAGCAAGTGCCTCATCAAAAAAATACTTCCTCCTAATGCTATACTAACATTGGGGCCCACGGGTTTGTCAACATAGTTACATTTTTTAGGTGCTTCAACATAGTTACTATAGGAGATAAATTCACAACGAAGCCGGAGAGCTGGCAGGTATCATTTATTATCACTGGGGCAGCAAGTATCAACTGGGTTTTGGGCTGCCCCGTCTAGGCTTTCTTTTTTAACACGCGCAGCCCACGACATGCCGGTTTGTATTTTCTTGATGGCCGTCATGTATCGACCGGCCTATGGACCTCACATCCGAGGTTTTATTTTTCCTGAAACATCGGCAGCCCAATTTATGTATTTTTTTAAAGAAAACGCAGAGGTCTGTTCTATTTTTCTATATAAGAATAGGAACACCTGGTCCAACTTATGTTTCCCTTCTAATTATATTATATATATTTAAATTATTTTATATGTTATAATATATTATTCTTATTGTCATCATATATTTAACAGATACTTACATATGTAAGAAAACAATATCCCACATCTTATTAACTTATAAAAATAATTTCTTAACAATAAAATCCTTGATTTTTTTGGCAACGAAAATCCTGGTGATTGTGTACAAAAGCTTGGTAAGATTTAAGGACCAATGTAATAATAAATCACTTATTATTTAAATATATTTATAACAAAATGCTCAGCCCCTATTTATTTTTTGATAACATTGTTGCGCCCAACCCAACATTATAATTAGAATCAGCCAAGCAAAACAGTGTATTTCGAGAAAGTGCAACTGGCCTGTAATTTTTTAGGAAAAAAATAAATGGGCCACATGGATGCTACATTATTTGTTCACCCAGCCCAGCTAATGGACTATAATTCTAAAAAAAGGAGATCAAATTGACCGTAAATTCTACTCCGCAAAAAAAGACTGTAAATTCTGAAAAAATGGGTTGAATACGTGCCACATTTTTGGAGGCTGAAATGTGGGCCAATAGGTCGAAGCCAACGCAAGTCATTGTCAACTTAGTCAACAAATGATTCTGACATCGTTAGCCATTGGATATACATCCAACGACTGGCATCCATCTTCAATCTCTCGTCTTCTTCCACCAGCGCCACCGGGACCACCTGCTCCCGCCTCCTACTGCTAGCAGCTCTGCTTCGCTGTGAAGCGCTACTCCACCGTTGGCCAGGCCATCCCTCCACCCCTCCACACCTCCTGTTCTTCTCCACCGACTGCTGAACCACACCACACCAGAACCAGTTAACCCTCGTACACCTCTTCGTCTATGACTAAGCGACTCTACTCCCACGTCTTCCCATCTCCGGCTCGTTGCTGTCCGGGGCCTCACCGCCGTCCACCACCTTGGATGCGCTCGGTGCGGAATGGTCAACATGGTCAACAAACAACACCATCGGAAGTAGACTATGCATGGAGAGGCTGACAGCTGGGTCCATGGCCGCAGGCAAGGAAATGCCTCCTTATTACACACAAAATAATGATTCCTCCACCTGACAGCTGGGACCCACCAGAAGGGCCTCTGTATTTTGCAAAAAAACATTCCCCCCGCTGACAGGTGGGACCCACCAGCTATATCTTCGCACGGAAGGAAGTGCCTCCTTATTACGCACAAAAAATGAATACCCCTGCTAGCTGGGACCCACCATAGTGGGAGGCTAACTTGTGGGCCAACTAAGTTGACGGGGATGGAGGGCTTTGTCAACTTAATCAATATGAACAATTCTAGCTCTAGTGACCGTATGATGTCCATCCAACGGTCGTAGTGCCTTCTTCAACATCTGGTCTTCTTGCTCCAGCCGCCCAAACCAGCGTCGGTCGTGCCGCATGCTCCTGCCTCTCATGGCCGGCTGTGATGCCGCGGAGGCCTCACTGCCCCTACTACTCCCACCGCTGGCCAGGCCATCCCTCTACTCACCCACACCCCATGTTATTCTGCTGCGACGACAGCCTCACACCGCAGCCGAATCAGTGAATCCTCGTTCTCCTCTCTGCATGGGCATCCACTGCCGCGTGTTCCCCGGCTCCGTGTCGTCTCCTTCCTAGGACTCACCGTCTTCCACCGCCTTGGTGCTCTCGGCGCGGCGTGGTCAATATGGTCAAGGAATGACTTCCATCGGAAGAGTACTGTACGTGGAGAGGCTAACAGCTGGGTCCATGATAGCCGCAAGGAATTGGCTCCTTATTACGCGCAAAATTATTATTCCTCCACCTGATAGCAGGGACCCACCGGATGAGCCACTGTATTTCGCGAAAAAATGTTTCCCCCCTGACTGCTGGGACCCACTAGCTACATCTTCGCACGCAAGGAAGTGCGTCCATATTACGGAAAAAAATGATTCGCCCTCTTGACTGCTGGGACCCATGCTACATCTTCGCACACAAGGAAGTGCCTGGCAGTCGGGACCCACCTGGTCAAAGCATACGTAGCATTGTCATTCTGGTCACGAACATGTACGTACATACAGGTCGATGTAGAGGCGCGCACATGTCGTAGTAGAGGCGCGCATGTAGCATATACACGTACGTACAATGGCCAGGGTGCAAGAAAGTAAATACGGCCATGTACGTACATACGGGCAGGGTCTCGAATGCCTACTCGCGCATACATACGGCTAGGGCTCGTGTACATGGCTGGGTTGGAACGGAGAAACTGCATCGTCACCGTGTTCATGGGGAGGCAACAGAATGCGTCGTGTTCACCGGGAGGCAACGAAATGCGTGGGAGACAACCGGTTTGGACGGAACAGTCGATGGAAACGAGGCCTGGCGTACCCTAAAACAGAGGAAACGGCCTTGTGTTTGACCGACCACGGTCGAAACAGGATCCTATTCATGAGAGGGGTCTGGCGTACCGCAAAACGGAGGAAACGGACTTCTGTTGGACCTCCTATGGTCGAAACGGGGTCCTGTTGATCGGGAGGGGTGTGGCGTACCACAAAACGGAGGAAACGGACTTGTGTTGGAGCACTACGGTCGAAACAAGGTCATGTTCATCGTGATGGGTGTGGCGTACCACAAAACGGGACTCCACGGGATACTGTTCATCTCCACCGTCGACCTCCTCCAGCCTCCACGGGCTACTGTTCTTCCACCATCAACCTCCTCCAGCCTCCACCTGCGACTGTTCATCCACAGGCTCCTGTTCATCCAGCCTCCACCGTGCACTACTCCACCGGCTACTGCTCAACCAGCCCTTTCCACGGGCTACTGTTCAACCACCCCTCCACGGGCTACTGTTCATCCAACCCTCCTCCGGTTACTGTTCAACCAGCCCTCCATGGGGTTGTCCTGTTCATCCAACCCTCCACGGGGTCCTGTTCATCCAGCCTCAACCGGCTTGATCGGGGTCATGTTCATCTAGAGGTGACACCACGGGGTCCTATTCATCCACCCCCATCGGGAATTGTTCATCCAAACACCCCCAACAACGCTCACTGTTCATCAAGGGAAGGTGGCAACAGGGTTCGGTCGGCTTCAGTTAGCAGTAGTAGCAAAGGAATCACTCGGGTTTAGTAATGTAGCTCGTGCAATCGCTCGGGTTCAGTTAGAGGCCAACGCCACGCTCGGGTTCAGTTAGAGCCCAACACTTCGCACACACGCGCGTACGTGTACGAGAGAAACGCGTATCGCTCGGCCCCCGACCACCCACCGTAATCGGGAACTCCCCGAAATTTTCCTCGCCCTCGCTTCTACCACGGTTTTTTTCGTCATGGACGGCCCAAAGAATGTAATGCAACAGCGTCTCCGGCCCACTGAGGGAGTCCCGGATTAAGGGGTCCTCGGACAACTGGACTATTGATGTGGGTCGGACTGTTGGGTTATGAAGATACAAGACTAAAGACTCTCTCCCGTGTCCGGATGGGACTCTCCTTGGCGTGGAAGGCAAGCTTGGCGACCGGATATGAAGATTCCTTTCTCTGTAACTGACTTTGTACAACCCTAGTCCCCTCCGGTGTCTATATATACCGGAGGGCTTAGTCTGTAGAGACATATACACAATCATAATCCTCATAGGCTAGACTTCTAGGATTTAGCCATTACGATCTCGTGGTAGATCAACTCTTGTAATACTTATATCATCAAGATGAATATAGAAGGAAGTAGGGTATTACCTCAATAGAGAGGGCCCGAACTTTGGTAAACATCGTGTCCCCCATCTCCTGTTACCATCGACCTTAGATGCACAGTTCGGGACCCCCTACCCGAGATCCGCCGGTTTTGACACCGACATTGGTGCTTTCATTGAGAGTTCCACTGTGACGTTGAAGACAGGATTGATGGCTCGCCTTGTTGTCAAGGACAACATCACCTCTGAAGGAGCCCTGGCCCCAGGCCAAACGCTCCGGCTGGGCGGGTTCATCATGACCGCTCGCTCGGCCGTCGAGCCGACGATCACTTCTCGGGTCATCAAAAATCACCTCCGTGTTAACTCCGAGCACTCCAAACAGATGGATCCGACGGAGCTGTCATCTTGAAACAAACTCCTTGATCACATCACCGCCCTGGGGGTCGCCACAGACTATGATTGGATCAGGCTTAAACCCAATCAGAGAGAAATCAAATCTCCACCAGTCACCCATCAGGTATCGGTAATCGAGGAGCGCAACGGCAGCTCCCCCTCTACATTGAGGACAAACTATGTTCAGATCGCTGGGCTTGAAGAGCCGGATACCCATCTGCGGAACAACACGCCCTGCGCTTCGAACTTAGAATCGGACAATTTGCCGGAAAAATCAGTTGATATCCCGGAGCCCGAATTGTTAAGTTCGGAAGTTTCTCAGACTCCGGATCCCGAAGTGGTCCAGGGTTCGTATTTAAAACCACCCACCCACCCAGATACACGCGATCTTACGTACATACGACAACAGCTTCTGGAAACAGTCCATCACTTTTGGGCCCGATTCCTCCTTGTCAAAGACAAGATTGAAGGTTGCAGCGATGAAGACGCAATCACAGTATTCTGCAAAAATTGCACGGATGAAGGAATCCTCAATGCCATTAACCGCTGTCACGTATTACACTTCGCTGACTTGGTAACCATAGTACAGAAGTACTGCACAATGGAGAGCACCTAGAAAACTCAGGCAGCACCCTGGGAGCCACAAGTTCCCCCTCAACTCCTTGTCTGGACAAAAAGGATGCCCCTCGTGGGTTGCCCGTTCCAACATTAAAGAAACCGAAGCCCATCATAGGGCGTAGAACCGTTCTGGAGGGATGGCTCGATAGGCCATGCAAAATACACTCAACACAGGACACCATACCAACCACAACCTTAGGGCGTGTT
Source organism: Triticum aestivum (assembly GCF_018294505.1). Classification (NCBI taxonomy): domain Eukaryota; kingdom Viridiplantae; phylum Streptophyta; class Magnoliopsida; order Poales; family Poaceae; genus Triticum; species Triticum aestivum. The sequence goes on along the minus strand of NC_057810.1, from coordinate 502,475,849 downwards.
GGATACTCCGGGAAGTGGCCAAGAGCAGCGAGGATCTCCTCACCAAAAATGTCGCAAAGCAACATCCCACAGAAGACGACGACCTCAGAGTATTGAAGGTCTTCGAAAATTTCGCCTCAAATAATAGGCGCAAAAGGGCACTCCGCGGCCTTGCTGAAGTCTGCCAAGTCACAGCAATAAACCCCTAGAACGACACGACCATTACTTTCAATACTGACGACGAACCAAAATCCAGGACAGTCTGAGCACCAGCTGCATTAGTCCTCAATCCGATTGTGGACGGCTTTCGACTCACTAAATTGCTCATGGACGGCGGCATCGGACTGAATCTCATTTACAAGGAAACTCTCAACAAAATGGAAATAGATAGGAGACGCATTGAGCAAAGTAGCACGACCTTCCGAGGAATTATTCCTAGCCGGGAGGCGCAATGCACGGGAAAAATCACACTCGATGTGGTATTCGGCACACCGGAGAATTACAGGTCTGAAGAGATAACCTTCCAAGTGGCCCCTTTCAACAGTGGATATCACGCCTTATTAGGGCAAGATGCATTTGCATGCTTTCAAGCTATACCCCATTACGGGTACATGAAGCTCAAGATGCCCAGGCCCAATGGTATTATCACTCTTGCCAGTGATCCGGACATAGCACTCCGCGCCGAAAACAAAACCGCAGCCCTAGCCCTCGAGGCACTGTCCGAAGCCCTCGCAGCCGAAGAATTAACTACATTGCACTCCACAGTGGATAGGGACCATGTGATCCTGGACAAATGACCCAAATCCACCTCCTTCAAACCAGCAGATGAAATAGTCAAATTTCAAGTCCTCCCAACGGACCCCGAGAAGATAGCATCCATCGGAGCACAGCTGGACCCAACGGTTGACGCCACACTGCAAGTGTTTCTACGCGAAAACTGGGACATATTCGCCTGATACCCTTCTGATATGCCAGAAATCCCACGCAGACTGGCTGAACACAACCTCAATATATCAAAGGGATATAATCTGGTCAAACAAACACTGCAGCACTTTTTAGAACATAAACGACAAGCCATGGGAGAGGAGCTAGCCAAGTTACTCGAAGCCGGATTCATCAAAGAAATAAAACATCCGGACTGGCTGGCAAACCTGGTGATGGTACCAAAGAAGGATAAATCCTGGCGCTTGTGTGTTGATTTCAAAGACCTTAACAAGGCCTGCCCTAAGGATCCCTTCCCCCTCCCCCGCATCGATCAAATTATCAATGCCACCGCAGGACACGACTCAATGTGCTTCCTCGATGCATACTCCGGATACCATCAAATCAAGATGAAGAAGTCCGATCAAGCCGCAACGACATTCATTACCCCATATGGGCCTTTCTGCTTCAACACTATGCCTTTCGGGCTAAAAAATGTCGGCGCCACCTATCAACGCATGATTCAAACATGCCTGGAGAAACAAATCGGCAAGACAGTAGAAGCATACGTGGAAGACGTAGTCATCGAGACTAGGCACGTCGAGTCATTAATAGACGACCTGCGTCTCACATTCGACAACCTCCACACATATGACATCAAGCTCAATTCGGAAAAGTGTGTTTTCGGCGTTCCCGCTGGAAAAATATTGGGCTTCATCGTTTCCCATAGAGGAATCGAGGCGAACCCAGCCAAAATCCGAGCTTTGTCACAATTGGCCACACCAACAGACCTTAAGCAATTCCAAAAACTAGTCGGATGTGTGGCAGCTTTAAGCCGCTTTATCTCTAGATTAGGAGAAAAAGCATTGCCACTTTACCGCCTTCTCCGACGTACCGAACACTTCGAGTGGACGGATGTTGCAACAGCCGGATTGGAAGAAATAAAGGCTCTTTTAGCGAGCAACCCAATCCTGGCCGCACCAAACATCAGCGAACCCATGTTATTATACATATCAGCAACACACCAAGTCGTGAGTGCGGTGCTCATCGTCGAACGAAAGGACGATGGACACAAATTCCCGCTTCAAAAGCCGGTATACTACGTATCTACTATCCTCACACCATGCAAATCTCGGTACCCTCATTACCAAAAAATAGCATGCGCGGTCTTCATGGCATCCCTAAAGCTACGACACTACTTTCAAGAGTGTTCGATTACGGTGGTCTCCGAAGTACCACTCAATGATATAATAAAGAACCGTGATGCCACAGGCCGGATTGCGAAGTGGGACATTGAGCTCCTCCCATTTGACATAACATACAAACCATGCTAGGCCATTAAATCCCAAGTGTTGGCAGACTTCATCGCTGAATGGACAGAGACCGAACTCCCTAAAGAGTACGACACATACTCCAACTGGATCATGCACTTCGACGGCTCCAAAATGCTGACAGGACTAGGAGCGGGTGTTATCCTAACATCCCCCACTGGAGATACAGTCCAATACGTACTCCAAATATTATACACAGACTCCAACAATGCAGCCGAATACGAGGCTTTGCTGCATGGTCTTCGGATGGCTGTCTCCATGGGCATTCAACGCCTGGAAGTGCATGGGGACTCAAACCTCAAAATATCTCAAATAAATGGAGACTTTGATGCCAGAGATTCAAAAATGGCATCTTATAGTAATGCCGTTCTTCAAATGTCAGCTCGGTTCAAGGGGCTTGAGTTTTATCATGTGGTTCGAGAAAATAATCAAGCGACGAATGTCCTTGCCCGCATCGGCGCTAAGCGCGACCCTGTCCCACCTAACATATTTCTGGAAAGGCTCTTCAAGCCATCCGTGGTATGGCAAGGGGAGAGCAGCAACACCAGTCCGGATCCGACCACAACCCCAGATTCCGAACACACTGACATCATCGACGGCTTTGCCACCAAAATAACACCATCGGCCCATCTTATTATGGCAGCAATTGCCCCATGGACTGAACCCTTCCTGGCCTACCTTAATAGGCGAGAACTCCCAGAGGATCAAAATGAGGCGCGCTGCATTGTCCGGTGCTCGAAATCCTACAAGGTCCACGAAGGAGAACTCTACAAGAAAAGCGCTACCGGAGTACTTCAAAGATGTATCTCCGAGGAATTGGGGTGGAAGCTCTTGGCTGAAAAGCATGCCGGTCTCAGCGGACACCATGCCACAGCTCGGGCCCTTGTAAGCAAGGCCTTCCATACAAGATTTTATTGGCTGACTGCCGAGCAGATGCACAAGACCTTGTCCAACATTGCGTTAGATGCCAACTTTTCGCCAACCAAAGCCATATGCCACCCACCGCTCTACAAACAATCCCCATCACTTGGCCTTTTGTTGTCTGGGGGCTTGATATGGTCGTACCCCTTAAGGGAGGAAGTCATAAGAAAAAATACTTGTTGGTCATGGTGGATAAATTCACTAAGTGGATAGAGGCCAGACCAGTTAAAACGGCCGAATTCGGACCCGTGATAGACTTATCCGGTGTTGTGCACCATTGCGGTGTTCCTCACAGCATCATCACCGATAACGGCTCCAATTTCACAGCCGATGTGGTGAAAATCTAGTGCGGTAATCTGGGCATTAAGCTCGATTACGCCTCCGTCTATCACCCTCAAACAAATAGTCAAGTCGAGCGAGCCAATGGTCTTATTATGAGCGGTATTAAGCCCAGATTAGTGAGGTCTTTGAAATAATTAGACACACACTGGGTTGAGGAGCTCGACTCCGTACTCTCGGGGCTGTGGACCACGTCGAATCATACTACCGAATACACACCCTTCTTCATGGTGTACGACGCAGAGGCTGTGTTACCCTGCGATATTATTCATGACTCACCTCGAGTGCGCATGTACGAAGAGAGAGAGAGGCCGAGCTTGATCGGCAGGACAATTTAGATGCCCTGGAAGAGGAGCGCGATGTTGCAAAAGCCCGTTCCATATTTTATCAACAACAGGCTCGCATATATCAAAGCAGAGAAGTATGGGCCAAGACTTATAATATTGGCGAACTCGTTCTACATCTACCGGAGAATAAAAAGGACAAACTCAAGCCCAAGTGGGAGGGTCCCTTCATTATTGACAAAGTTCTCACTGGAGGAGCGTACCGCCTGCATGATGCATCAGATAACTGCCTCGAGCCGAACCCATGGAACGCGGCCAGACTCCGAAGATTCTACGCCTAGCACCGAACTCTTTGTTCGTCTCCTTCCCTTTTTTCCTTTCTATTATTTATTTTTAGCTCTCTTTTCGCTTTTTCTTTTATAGCTTTAAAGCTTTCATGTGGCTAAACCGCACACTCACGACACACTCATCTTCAAGCATGTACGTCCATTATACCTAGGGGCTTCTTGTACAGATGCTTATTATAATTATTTTCCGAGCATCTGCATATGTGTCTTTCCTCCATATGTACCTTTTCTCCACCATTATATGCATCACTATGACTTAAGTTTTTGCCAAGCTAGGTTGCCTGGCTCCTGTGCTTATGCCCTACGTTCCCGTTAGTTCGGCTAGGGCATAAAGGGAGCACTTCTGCGATTGTTACTGCCAGGTCATCCGGATGTGTACCTCAGACTGGGTGAAGCCGAAAGCTAGCATTCTTAAGGGAATATTCTGTTAGTGGACTAAAGATGGTTTTACTCATTACACTATGAACCCCCAGATGTTACATATACTGCGACTTTTCAATCATAGTTCGGACATGCACGTTAATGCATGCGTACCAAGGGAAAGGAACCCTTAACGGAACTATTCTCTCTGGAAGATGTTTCTTACTATCACAATGTAATATAACATAGCTAGTTGGGTACTTGTCTGTTCAAGCAACTATGACCCCTATGCCTGGTTTCCACGCGTACCCCGGTTTATATTACCGAGTGGGTATTCAGAAACACTTCGGACCGTCGGGTCCAGAGGCCGAAGCGAAAAGGTCCGCCATGACAAATGTTTTGCAATCCGGCTAGGGACAAACTTGTCCATTGAAGTACATAGTCACTTGGACTCAAAAACTTCCTCTTCTATGTCGTCCAACATGTTGTCTAGTTTACAATCCTGCTGAGAATATTTTGCGGCTAATTGTACCTGGTCATATACCAGACTAACTGGAATTTCTTTCCCATATGACCCTAAAGGTCCGACCTGGTTCGGATCAAGCTTGATATACTGTGTTTTCACCATGGCCCAGGCTTCTCGTGCACCTTCTCGGCAGGCCGATATCTTCCATAATCGGAAATGCCGCCGCGCTCCCTTAAATAGTTGTACAAGCTCCTCCATACTTCTTGGTGGGGGGGCAGATGTCCATAAGGCCTTGGCAACACTCCGCGTTGCCTGCCGAGCTTGCTCATGTAGTTGTGACAGCTCTTGTAGCAGACCGCCCGAGGATCCGGACATCTTCTCTTCGGGACGGCCAGTCAGCATACCTACAAACATAACTCTATCAGTTCCTTTCCCCGTCGAATTATGCAGAGGTAAGTTTGAACACATACCAAATATGCCGCCTCACAACCTCTTATTTTCCTTCACGGAGTCAGCCAGCTGGGCCCGAACATCTTTCAATTCTTCGCCCAACTGAGTATTGGAATCCTGGAGTTTGTTTTTCTCCTCCCTGACCCGTGTAAGTATACGCTCGCCAGCAGCGAGCTACCTCTTGGTATTTTGTGCGCCCGCTTGCGCGACTTCCGGTACCTCTCTCAGATTATCTGGCGATACTATCATCAGATATGTAACTGTGTTAGCATTACTGGTATATATAATTATGTTTTTTCTCGATAGAGGGACACATTACCAGTTGAGGCCTTCTTGGATTCCTCCAGTTCGGTAGTTGCGGCAACAAGCTGGGTCCAACATTGTTCTAGCTCTTGAGACAACAGATTGTTCTTCTCTGTGAGCACTTGGTTACACAATGATCCTTAAATTAGTTGTACCAACTGCTTCAAGTCTCGGGAGATACTGGTATATATAATTACCAGATTTGAACAAATGTGTACTTACCCGCACATCTTTCAAATATTGATCAGTGGATCTTGTAAGCCCATCTCGAGCAGCTCGAACGTATGCATCAGCCGAGATGAAGGCATTGAACGCCTCATTTGGAAAGCCATGGTCTCGAAGAGTTGCCCGCCGGCGCTGATGATTCATGGCACTTTCCACTTCAGAGTTTGTAACGGATACATCATCCGAAATCTCTGCTGAAGGACAATCCGGCATCACTCCCACGTCATCCTTTGTCCTAAAGGCAGGATATGGAATCCGGCTGGTGGATGCATGACTTGCAAGATCCCCAGACTTAGTCCGGCGGATGTTTTTCTTCATGAGGTGCCACGAACAGTGTCACACTTCAATATGACAGCCAAGGAGCATGTTTTAAAAACCGTACCTCTTTGAAAAAGGCTCGGCTGTATTCGCCTTGCTCTTCGAAGGCCTGCCCGGCGTGGGCGCCGCTCTCTTGTGAGTTGCCTCAGGTGCGGCATGGCGCGCCGAGCGCCTCCCCTTTAGGGCACGAGACAGTGCGGTGGGTGAGGCATAATGAGAGAGTTATTCTTGAAGAAATGACTCCTGGTTACTTACGTGTGAGGCGGAAGAAGACCAGGATGTGTGGCGATAATAGCCACTTCCATGCCGTCATGGCTCGCCTGGTAAAACACCCCATCCTCGAGCTCCACAAATATATCCGTATCCTCTTTGAATCCGGGTTCGAGGTCCCAGTTATGGTCCTCTGGCTGTGGGGCAGGGCTCTTGAGCTCCTTGGTGATTTTTTGCCACTCCTGTTACAAATGGACGGATTAATGTCCATGGGAAGCAACTTTGGGAGCAGAATGAGAAGGGTAGTGGGATTAGAACTCACCCAACTAGGAGGGCTGTACATGGAAAATCCATCCCGGCGCTTGATATGAGAAAATTCCTCTTTCTCCGCCTTGTATAATTCGGCCAGTATTTTGGTCAGAGCGGCGGAAGTGTCCGGGCCCTTCCGGCCGCAGCGGGAGGCGTCATCTTCCCCATTGTAGTGCCACATGGGAAACCTTCTATAATGAAGTGGCTGAACCCCTCGCGCTATGGAAGTCGTCATTAACTCGATTATGGACATACCAGACTAAGCAAGCGTCTTTATCTTGCTCATCAATTGACGGGCTTCTGTACTATCTTCCTCCTTGAGGCTCCGAGGGTGCCAGTTGTGACGCTTCCTCAATGGAGCTCTTGAAAATTCAGGAAGACCAATTCTAACTGGGTCGGGAAGAGAGATGTCCTTGATATAAAACCATTCGGAAGGCCACTCTTCGGATGCCTTCTTCGATGTGCCGGATAGGTATCCGGTCCCGGCAACGCGCCACACTTCGGCTCCGCCTACGTCAAATATTGATCCCTCTTGGTTACGGGGGACGAGGCAGAATAGTTTCATCCACAATTCAAAGTGGGTTTCACAACCCAGAAATAGCTCGCAGAGGGCGACATTACCCGCAATATGCAGGATGGAGGCAGGAGTAAAACTGTGCAGTTGGAGGCCGTAGTACTCCAGAAGGCCTCGGAGGAATGAATGGATTGGAAATCCCACGCCTCTCAATAAATAGGGAACAAAGCATACTCGTTCCCCCTGGATGGATTGCGGAAGTTCTCTGCATGAGCCCTGTCGTTGAAAGGAATCAATCCTGCTCGAACAGGAGCCAGATCCGCGGGGGGAAGAAATCTCTGTGTCTACATCTTCTCTAGGTGACTATGGGATACGGAGAACCTCTCCCAATTGCCTTTTTTGGGGCCTTGGGGACGGGAGGAAGAGCCGGGAGCACTGGCCATGGTGGAATGGTTTCTCCCAGTGAGCTCCGAGGATCTTTCGCTTAGTGTGGAATGGATCTGGAAATCCCAAACTCTTTTATAGACGCCTTTCTTACATGGACAGGGTGGTATGTGCAAAAGTGTCCCGACCTCTCATATTCGCTCGACATGTGGAAGCTGAAGATATGATGGCGCAGAAGCCGATGAGCGCGGTGTTAAATGGAAAGCCGAATACTGCTCTTTTAATCAGGTACTTTGAAGAAATTGGAGGAGGAACCCACCTTGCAATGCCGAAGACAATCTGCACGCCGGACACCTCGTCATTGAAGCCTGGTTTGGGGGCTACTAAGGTAGTCCCGCATTAAGGGGTCCTCGGATAGCCAGACTATTGATGTGGGCCGGACTGTTGGGCTATGAAGATACAAGACCGAAGACTCTCTCCCATGTCTGGATGGGACTCTCCTTGGCGTGGAAGGCAAGCTTAGCGACCTGATATGAAGATTTCTTTCTCTGTAACCGACTTTGTACAACCCTAGTCCCCTCGAGTGTCTATATAAACCAGAGGGCTTAGTCCGTAGAGACATATACACAATCATAATCCTCATAGGCTAGACTTCTAGGGTTTAGCCATTACGATCTCGTGGTAGATCAACTCTTGTAATACGCATATCATCAAGATGAATATAGCAGGAAGTAGGGTATTGCCTTGATAGAGAAGTCCTGAACCTGGGTAAACATCATGTCCCCCGTCTCCTGTTACCATCAACCTTAGACGCACAGTTCGAGACCCCCTACCCGAGATCCGCCAGTTTTGACACCGACACCCACCTAGGACGAAAAGCCCATTTTCTGTCATAGAAGTAGGAGCCCACCACATCTATGATGATACTGGGTTTTGTCACAATTATCGTCATAGAACTGTCATAAGTATGACATTAAAAAAATTTGTTCGGCCCAAAATGTCACGGATGTGTCTTTTTTTGTAGTGAGTGGTACGGTAATCCTGTCCTAGAAGTCATGTTGTTAGACAACGACGAACTATGAAGAAGCTATGATGAGCCCAGATTCCAACAAATGGCTTGAGGCCATGAAATCTGAGATAGGATCCATGTATGAGAACAAAGTGTGGACTTTAGTGGACTTGCTCGGTGATCGGCAAGCTATTGAGAATAATTAAATCTTCAAGAGGAAGACGGATGTTGATGGTAATATCACTGTCTACAAAGCTTGACTTGTCGCAAAAGGTTTTCGACAAGTTCAAGGGGTTGACTATGATGAGACTTCCTCACCCATAGCGATGCTTAAGTCTGTCAGAATCATGTTAGCAATTCCCGCATTTTATGATTATGAAATCTGGCAAATAGACGTCAAAACTGCATTCCTTAACGGGTTTCTTAAAGAAGAGTTGTATATGATGCAAGCAGAAGGTTTTGTAAATCCTAAAGGTGCTAACAATGTGTGCAAGGTCCAGCGATCCATCTATGGACTGGTACAAGCATCTCGGAGTTGGAGTATACACTTTGATGAGGTGATCAAAGCATTTGGTTTTATACAGACTTACGGTGAAGCCTATATTTACAAGAAAGTGAGTGGGAGCTCTGTAGCATTTATGATATTATAGGTGGATGACATATTGCTGATTGGAAATGATATAGAATTTCTGGATAGCATAAAAGGATACCTGAATAATAATTTTTCAATGAAAGACCTCGGTGAGCTGCTTACATATTAGGCATCAAGATCTATAGGGATAAATCGAGACGCTTAATAGGACTTTCACAAAGCACATACCTTGACAAAGTTCTGAAGAAGCTCAAAATGGACCAGTCAAAGAAAGGTCCTTGTGTGTGTTGCAAGGTGTGAAGTTGAGTCGGACTCAAAGGCTGACAATGATAGATGATAGAGAGAGAGAGTGAAAGTCATTCCCTATGCCTCAACCATAGGTTCTATAATGTATGCCATGCTGTGTACCAGACCTAATGTGTGCCTTGCCATAAGTTTGGAAGGGGGGTACCAAAGTAATCCAGGAGTGGATCACTAGATAGTGCTCAAGAACATCATGAAGTACCTGAAAAGGACCAAGGATTTGTTTCTCGTTTATGGAGGTGACGAAGAGCTCGTCGTAAAGGGTTATGTTGATGCTAGCTTTGACATAGATCCAGATGAATCTAAGTCGCAAACTGGATACATATTTATATTGAATGGTGCAGCTGTCAGTTGGTGCAGTTCTAAACAGACCGTCGTGGTGGGATCTACATGTGAAGCGGACTACATAGCTGCTGCGGAAGCAACGCATGAAGGAGTTCATATCTGATTTGGGTGTAATACCCAGTGCATTGGGACAAATGACAATCTTTTGTGAAAACACTGGAGCAATTGTCTTAGCCAAAGAGTACATGTTTCACAAGAGAACCAAACACACCAAGCGATGCTTCAACTCCATTCGTGAAAAGGTTAAGGATGGAGACACATAAATTTGCAAAATACATACGGATCTGAATGTGACAATGTTGGGAAATGTTGCATGGAATTGTTTCACAACTCACGCCGCCTGGAACACCTCAGCGTAATGGTGTGTCCGAACGTCGTAATCGCACTCTATTGGATATGGTGCGATCTATGATGTCTCTTACCGATTTACCGCTATCATTTTGGGGATACGCTCTAGAGACAGCTACATTCACTTTAAATAGGGCACCGTCTAAATCCGTTGAGATGACACCGTATGAATTATGGTTTGGGAAGAAACCTAAGCTGTCATTTCTAAAAGTTTGGGGATGCAATGCTTATGTCAAGAAACTTCAACCTGAAAAGCTCGAACCCAAGTTGGAAAAATGCGTCTTCATAGGATACCCCAAGGAAACTATTGGGTATACCTTCTACTTAAGATCCGAGGGCAAGATCTTTGTTGCCAAGAACGGATCCTTTCTGGAAAAAGAGTTTCTCTCGAAAGGAGTAAGTGGGAGGAAAGTAGAACTCAATGAAGTACTACCTCTTGAACCGGAAAGTAGTGCAGCTCAGGAAAATGTTCCTGTGGTGCCTACACCGACTGGAGAGGAAATTAATGATGATGATCAAGGTACTTCGGATCAAGTTGCTACTGAACTTCGTAGGTCCACTAGGACATGTTCCACACCAGAGTGCTATGGCAACCCTGTCCTGGAAATCATGTTGTTAGACAACGGTGAACCTTCGAACTATGAAGAAGCGATGGCGGGCCCAGATTCCAACAAATGTCTAGAAGCCATGCAATCCGAGATAGAATCCATGTATGAAAACAAAGTGTGGACTTTGACTGACTTGCCCGATGATAGGCGAGCGATAGAAAACAAATGGATCTTTAAGAAGAAGACGGACGCGGATGGTAATGTCACCATCTATAAAGCTCGACTTGTCGCTAAGGGTTATCAGCAAGTTCAAGGGATTGACTACAATGAGACTTTCTCTCCCGTAGCAAAGCTTAAGTCCATCCGAATCATGTTAGCAATTGCCGCATACTATGATTATGAGATATGGCAGATGGACGTCAAAATGGCATTCCTTAACGGTTATCTTAAGGAAGAGTTGTATATGATGCAGCCGGAAGGTTTTGTCGATCCTAAGAATGCTAGCAAAGTATGCAAGCTCCAACAATCCATTTATGGGCTGGTGCAAGCATCTCGGAGTTGGAACATTCGCTTTGATGAGATGATCAAAGCGTTTGGGTTTATGCAGACTTATGGAGAAGCCTGCATTTACAAGAAAGTGAGTGGGAGCTCTGTAGCATTTCTCATATTATATGTAGATAACATACTTTTGATGGGAAATGATATAGAATTCTTGGACAGCATTAAGGCCTACTTGAATAAGTGTTTTTCAATGAAGGACCTTGGAGAAGCTGCTTACATATTAGGCATCAAGATCTATAGGGATAGATCGAGACGCCTCATAGGTCTTTCACAAAGCACATACCTTGATAAGATTTTGAAGAAGTTCAAAATGGATTAGTCCAAGAAAGGGTTATTGCCTGTATTGCAAGGTGTGAGATTGAGCCCGGCTCAATGCCCGACCACGACAAAAGATAAAGAAGAGATGAGTGTCATCCCCTATGCCTCAGCCATAGGATCTATTATGTATGCCATGCTGTGTACCAGACCTGATGTAAACCTTGCCATAAGTTTGGTAGGAAGGTACCAAAGTAATCCCGGCAAGGAACACTGGACAGCGGTCAAGAATATCCTGAAGTACCTGAAAAGGACAAAGGACATGTTTCTCGTTTATGGAGGTGACGAAGAGCTCGCCGTAAAGGGTTACGTCGACGCTAGCTTCAACACAGATCTGGATGACTCTAAGTCACAAACCGGATACGTGTATATGTTGAATGGTGGACCAGTAAGCTGGTGAAGCTGCAAGTAGAGCATTGTGGCGGGATCTACATGTGAAGCGGAGTACATGGCAGCCTCGGAGGCAGCGCATGAAGCAATCTGGGTGAAGGAGTTCATCACCGACCTATGAGTCATACCCAATGCGTCGGGGCCGATCAAACTCTTCTGTGACAACACTGGAGCTATTGCCCTTGCCAAGGAGCCCAGGTTTCACAAGAAGACCAGGCACATCAAGCGTCGCTTCAACTCCATCCGTGAAAATGTTCAAGATGGAGACATAGATATTTGCAAAGTACATACGGATCTGAATGTCGCAGATCCGTTGACTAAACCTCTTTCGCGAGCAAAACATGATCAACACCAGAACTCTATGGGTGTTCGATTCATCACAATGTAACTAGATTATTGACTCTAGTGCAAGTGGGAGACTGTTGGAAATATGCCCTAAAGGCAATAATAAAAGGATTATTATTATATTTCCTTGTTCATGATAATTGTCTTTCATTCATGCTATAATTGTATTATCCGGAAATTGTAATACACGTGTGAATACATAGACCACAATACGTCCCTAGTAAGCCTCTAGTTGACTAGCTCGTTGATCAACAGATAGTCATGGTTTCCTGACTATGGACATTTGGATGTCGTTGATAACGGGATCACATCATTAGGAGAATGATGTGATGGACAAGACCCAATCCTAAGCATAGCACAAGATCGTGTAGTTCGTTTTGCTAGAGCTTTTCCAATGTCAAGTATCTCTTCCTTAGACCATGAGATCGTGTAACTCCCGGATACCGTAGGAGTGCTTTGGGTGTACCAAATGTCACAACGTAACTGGGTGACTATAAAGGTGCACTACAGGTATCTCCGAAAGTGTCTGTTGGGTTGACACGGATCGAGACTGGGATTTGTCACTCCGTATAACGGAGAGGTATCACTGGGCCACTCGGTAGTGCATAATCATAATGAGCTCAGAGTGACCAAGTGTCTGGTCATGGGATCATGCATTACGGTACGAGTAAAGTGACTTGCCGGTAACGAGACTGAACGAGGTATTGGGATACCGACGATCGAGTCTCGGGCAAGTAACATACTGACTGACAAAGGGAATAGTATACGGGGTTGCTTGAATCCTCGACATCGTGGTTCATCCGATGACATCATCGAGGAGCATGTGGGAGCCAACATGGGTATCCAGATCCCGCTGTTGGTTATTGACCGGAGAGCCGTCTCAGTCATGTCTGCGTGTCTCCCAAACCCGTAGGGTCTACACACTTAAGGTTCGGTGACGCTAGGGTTATTAGGAAGACTTGTATGTGATTACCGAATGTTGTTCGGAGTCCCGGATGAGATACCGGATGTCACGAGGAGTTCCGGAATGGTCCATAGGTGAAGATTTATATATGGGAAGTTGTCATACGGACACCGGAAAGTTTCGGGGGCATATCGGTATTGTACCGGGGCCACCGGAGGGGTTCCGGGGGTCCACCGGGAGGGGCCACCCCTCTCGGAGGGCCACATGGGCCGCAAGGGGCAGGGAAACAGCCCCTGGAGGGCTGGGCGCCCCCCTTGGGCCCATGCGCCTAGGGTTGGGGGGGAAACCCTAGTGGGGGCGCCCCCCTTGCTTGGGGGGCAAGCCCCCCTCCCTGGCTGTCGCCCCCCCCTCTAGATCTCATCTAGAGGGGGCCGGCCCCCTTCCCCCTTCCCCTATAAATAGAGGGGCGAGGGGAGGGATGAACACCTGATCCAAGGCGCAGCCCTCCCCTCCCCAACACCTCTCCTCCTCCGTTGAGCGCTTGGCGAAGCCCTGTCGGAGTACTGCCTCTCCACCATCATCACGCCGTCGTGCTGCTGCTGGAGCCTTCTTCCTCAACCTCTCCTTCCCCCTTGCTGGATCAAGAAGGAGGAGACGTCGTCCGTTCCGTACATGTGTTGAACGCGGAGGTGCTGTCCGTTCAGCACTTGGTCATCGGTGATTTGGATCACGACGAGTACGACTCCATCATCCCCGTTCCCTTGAACGCTTCCGCACGCGATCTACAAGTGGTATGTAGATGCAATCTCTCTCCCATGACTCGTTGCTTAGATGAACTCATAGATGGATCTTGGTGAAACCGTAGGAAAAATTTTAATTTTCTGCAACGTTCCCCAACATGGTGCAGCTGTCAGTTGGTGCAGTTCTAAACAGAGCGTTGTGGTGGGATCTACATGTGAAGCAGACTACATAGCTGCTGCGGAAGCAACGCATGAAGGAGTTCATATCTGATTTGGGTGTAATACCCAGTGCATTGGGACAAATGACAATCTTTTGTGAAAACACTGGAGCAATTGTCTTAGCCAAAGAGTACATGTTTCACAAGAGAACCAAACACACCAAGCGATGCTTCAACTCCATTCGTGAAAAGGTTAAGGATGGAGACACATAAATTTGCAAAATACATACGGAGCTGAATGTGACAATGTTGGGAAATGTTGCATGGAAAACAAAAAAAATTCTATGCACGCACAAGATCTATCAAGGATATGCATAGCAACGAGAGAGGAGAGTGTGTCGAGTAGCCTCGTAGACCGTAAGCGGAAGTGTTAGATAACATGGTTGATGTAGCCGAACTTCTTCACGCTCCAACCGATCGAGTACCGAACATACGATACCTCCGCGTTCAACACACGTTCAGCTCGGTGACGTCCTCCACCTTCTTGATCCGGCAAGATGGCGAGGTAGTGGATGATTTCCAGCTGCACGACGCGTGATGATGGTGATGGTGAAGTGATCTTCACAGGGCTTCGCCTAAGCACTACGAAAATATGACCGGGGTTGTAAACGGTGGAGGGGGGGTGCCGCACACGGCTAAGACAGTGTTGTGGGGTGTTGTGGCGCCCCCTCCCTCATATATAAATATATATATGTGGGGGAGGAGGGGCAACCCCTAGGGCGCCCCAAGTGGCCGGCAGCTGCCCTAGGGCACCTGCCTAGCTGTCCCCCTTTCCTTATTTGAACATGAGGGGGAAAGGAAAGGGAGATGGCTGCCTTAGGGCGCCTCCCCTTTCCTTCCCTCCCTCCTTTGGTGCGTGTGCAGGGGGTAGAGGGCCGCACCAGCCCCTTGTGGGCTGGTGGGCTCTTCCCCTTTTGGCCCATAAGGCCTAATAACCTACTGGGGCTGCCCGGAACCCCTTCCGGTGACCCGATAAATACCCGGTACCACCCGAAACACTTCCAGTGTCCAAATACCATCGTCCTATATATCAATCTTTACCTCAGAACCATTCCGGAGCTCCTAGTCATGTCCGGGATCTCATCTGGGACTCCGAACAACATTCAGTCACCAAATCACATAACTCATATAACACTATATCGTCACCGAACATTAAGCGTGCAGACCCTACGGTTTCGAGAACTATGTAGACATGACCGGGACACCTCTCCGATCAATAACCAATAGCGGAACCTAGATGCCCATATTGGTTCCTACATATTCTATGAAGATCTTTATCAGTCGAACCGTTATGACAACATACGCAATTCCCTTTGTCCATCTGTATGTTACTTGCCCGAGATTCAATTGTCGGTATCTCTATACCTAGTTCAATCTCGTTACCGGTAAGTCGATCTTTAATCGTTCTGTAATACATCATCTTGTAACTAACTCATTAGTCATTTGCTTGCAAGGCTTCTTATGATGTGTATTACCGAGAGGGCCCAGAGATACCTCTCCGATACTCGGAGTGACAAATTCCAATCTCGATCCATGCCAACTCGATAGGCACCTTCGGAGATACCTATAGAGCATCTTTATGATAACCCAGTTATGTTGTGACGTTTGATAGCACACAAGGTATTCCTCCTGTATTCGGGAGTTGCAAGTTCTCATGGTCGAAGGAACATGTATTTGACATACAAGAAAGCAGTAGCAATAAACTAAACGATCACATGCTAAGCTAACGGATGGGTCTTGTCCATCACATCATTCTCCTAATGATGTGATCCCATTATCAAATGACAACACATGTCTATGGTTAGGAAACCTTAACCATCTTTGATCAACGAGCTAGTCTAGTAGAGGCTTACTAGAGACACAATATTTGTTTATGTATTCACACATGTATTTAAGTTTCCGGTCAATACAATTTTAGCATGAATAATAAACCTTTATCATGAATAAGGAAATATAATAATAATCATTTTATTATTGCCTCTAGGGCATATTTCCATCAGTCTCCCACTTGCACTAGAGTCAATAATCTAGTTCACATTGCCATGTGATCAACACCCATAGTTCACATCGCCATGTGATTAATACCCAAAGAGTTCACTAGAGTGAATAATATAGTTCACACCGCCATGTGATTAACACCCATAGTTCACATCGCCATGTGATTAATACCCAAAGAGTTTACTAGAGTCAATAATCTAGTTCACATCGCCATGTGATTAACACTCCAAGAGTTCTAAGGTATGATCATGTTTTGCTTGTGAGAGAGGTTTTAGTCAATGGGTCTGCAACATTCAGATCTGTGTGTACTTTGCAAATTTCTATGTCTACAATGCTCTGCATAGAGCTACTCTAGCTAATTTCTCCTACGTGCAATACACATCCAGATTGATACTCAGAGTCATGTGGATTAATGTCAAAGCTTGCATCGGCGTAACCCTTTACGAAGAACTATTTATCACCTCCATAACCGAGAAACATTTCCTTATTCCTTTAAGCATAATTTTGGCTGTTGTCCAGTGATCCACTCCTGGATCACTCTTGTACTCCCTTGCTAGACATGTGGCAAGGCACACATTAGGTCTGGTACATAGCATGGTGCTTTATATAACCTATGACCGAGGCATAGGGAATGACTTTCGTCCTCTCTCTATTTTTCTGCCATGGTTGGGCTTTGAGTCTTCTCAACTTCATACCTTACAACTCAGGCAAGAACTCCTTTGACTGGTCCATTTTGAACTTCTTCAAAACTTTATCAAGGTACGTGTTTTGTGAAAGTCCTATTAAGCGTCTTGATCTATCTCTATAGATCTTGATGCCTAATATGTAAGCAACTTCACCGAGGTCTCTTTTAAAAACTCCTTTCAAACAACCCTTTATGCTTTCCAGAAAATTCTACATCATTTCCGATCAACAATATGTCATCCACATATACTTATCAGAGATGTTGTAGTGCTCCCACTCACTTTCTTGTAAATACAGGCTTCAGCGTAAGTCTGTATAAAACCATATGCTTTGATCACCTCATCAAAGCGTATATTCCAACTCTGAGATGCTTGCACCAGTCCATAGATGGATCGCTGGAGCTTGTACACTTTTTTAGCACCTTTCGGATCGACAAAACCTTCTGGTTGCATCATACACAACTTTTCTTTTAAACATCCATTAAGGAATGCCGTTTTGGCATCCATTTGCCAAATTTCATAAAATGCGGCAATTGCCAGCATGATTCAGACAGACTTAAGCATCGTGACGGGTGAGAAAGTCTCATCGTAGTCAACACCTTGAACTTGTCGAAAACCTTCTGTGACAAGTCGAGCTTTGTAGGTAGTAACATTACCATCGGCGTCCGTCTTCCTCTTGAAGACCCATTTATTCTCTATGGCTTGTCGATCATCTGGCAAGTCCACGAGAGTCCACACTTTGTTCTCATACATGGATCCTATCTCAGATTTCATGGCCTCAAACCATTTATCAGAATATGGGCTCATCATAACTTCTTCATAGTTCGTAGGTTCGCCATGGTCTAATAACATGACTTCCAGGATAGGATTATCATACCACTCTGGTGCGGAACGTGCTCTTTCGACTTACGAGGTCCAGTAGTAACTTGATTTGAAGTTTCATGATCATCATCATTAGCTTCCTCTCTAGCTGGTGTAGGCATCATGGGAACAAATTTCTCTGATGTGTTACTTTCCAATTCGAGAGAAGGTACAATTACCTCAATGTTCTACTTTCCTCCCACTCACTTCTTTCGAGAGAAACTCCTTCTCTAGAAAGGTTCCATTCTAGGCAACAAAGATCTTGCCTTCGGATCTGTGGTAGAAGGTGTACCCAATTGTTTCCTTAAGGTATCCTATGAAGATGCACTTCTCCGATTTGGGTTTGAGCTTATCACGCTGAAGCCTTTTGACATAAGTGTCGCAACCCCAAACTTTAAGAAATGACATCTTAGGTTTCTTGCCAAACCATAGTTCATACATGTCAACGGATTTAGATGGTGCCCTATTTAACGTGAGTGCGGCTATCTCTAATGCATAACCCCAAAAAATGATAAAGGCAAATCGGTAAGAGACATCATAGAACACACCATATCTAATAGAGTATGGTTATGACGTTCAGAGACATCATTACGCAGTGGTGTTCCATGTGGCGTGAGTTGTGAAACTATTCCACATTGTTTTAAATGAAGACCAAACTCGTAACTCAAATATTCACCTCCGTGATCATATCGTAAAACTTTATTTTCTTGTTACTATGATTCTCCACTTCACTCTGAAATTCTTTGAACATTTCAAATGTTTCAGACTTGTGTTTCATCAAGTAGATATACCCATACCTACTCAAATCATCCGTGAAGGTGAGAAAATAACAATACCCGTCGCGCGCTTCAACACTCATTGAACCACATACATTAGTATGTATTATTTCCAATAAGTCATTAGCTCGCTCCATTGTTCCGGAGAATGGAGTTTTTAGTCATCTTGCCCATGAGGCATGGTTCGCAAGTATCAAATGATTCATAATCAAGTGATTCGAAAAGTCCATCCGCATGGAGTTTCTTCATGCACTTTACACCAATATGACCTAAACGGTAGTGCCACAAGTATGTTGCATTATCATTATAAACTTTGTATCTTTTGGCATCAATATTTTGAATATGTGTATCACTACGATCGAGATTCAATAAACCATTTACTTTGGGTGTATGACCATACAAGGTTTTATTAATGTAAATAGAACAACAATTATTCTTTGACTTACATGAATAACCATATTGCAATAAACACGATCCAATCTTGTTCATGCTCAACGCAAACACCAAATAACATTTATTTAGGTTCAACACTAATCCTGAAAGTATAGGGAGTGTGCGATGATGATCA
Source organism: Triticum aestivum (assembly GCF_018294505.1). Lineage (NCBI taxonomy): Eukaryota > Viridiplantae > Streptophyta > Magnoliopsida > Poales > Poaceae > Triticum > Triticum aestivum. The sequence continues at coordinate 502,456,684 of NC_057810.1, read as the reverse complement.
TATCAATCTTGGAACCATTTCCAACACACATCGTCACCTCACCCTTAACTAGTCTTCATTTATTCTGCAACTCCTGTTTCGAGTAACTAATCTTAGCAACTGAACCGGTATCAAATACCTAGGCACTACTATGAGAACCAGTAAGGAACACATTGATGACATGCATATCAAATATACCTTTGTTCACTTTGCCATCCTTCTTATCCGCCAAATATTTGGGGCAGTTCCGCTTCTAGTAACCATTACCCTTGCAGTAGAAGCACTCAGTCTCAGGCTTGGGTCTAGCTTTGGGCTTCTCCATGGGAGCAACAACTTGCTTGCCATTTTTCTTGAAGTTTCCTTTCTTTCCCTTGCCCTTTGATGTCTACTACGCAACCTTCTTCTTGTAGACGTTGTTGGGCCTCCAAGTGCAGAGGTTTGTAGGACAGTAGCAATTTTCCCTCAAGTGGATGACCTAAGGTCTATCAATCCGTGTGAGGCGTAGGATGAAGATGGTCTCTCTCAAACAACCATGCAACCAAATAACAAAGAGTCTCTTGTTTCCCCAACACACCCAATACAATGATAAATTGTATAGGTGCACTAGTTTGGTGAAGAGATGGTGATACAAGTGCAATATGGATGGTAGATATAGGTTTTTGTAATATGAAATATAAAAACAGCAAGGTAACAAGTAACAAGAGTGAGCGAAAATGACATTGCAATGCTTCGAAACAAGGCCTAGGGTTCGTACTATCACTAGTGCAAGTTCTCTCAACAATAATAACACAATTGGATCATATAACTATCCCTCAACATGCAACAAAGAGTCACTCCACAGTCACTAATAGCAGACAACAAACGAAGAGACTATTGTAGGGTACGAAACCACCTCAAAGTTCTTCTTTCCGATCAATCCATTGGGATATTCCTATAAGTGTCACAAAAAGCCCTAAAGTTCGTAGTAAAATAACACCTTAAGACACAAATCAACCAAAACCCTAATGTCACCTAGATACTCCAATGTCACCTCAAGTATCTGTGGGTATGATTATACGATATGCATCACACAATCTCAGATTCATCTATTCAAACCAACACAAAGAACTTCAAAGAGTGCCCCAAAGTTTCTACCGGAGAGTCAAGACGAAAACATGTGTCAACCCCTATGCATAGATTCCCAAGTTCACGGAACCCGCAAGTTGATCACCAAAACATACATCAAGTGAATCAATAGAATACCCCATTTTCACCACGGGTATCCCACACAAGACATACATCAAGTGTTCTCAAGTCCTTAAAGACTCAATCCGATAAGATAACTTCAAAGGGAAAACTCAATCCATTACAAGAAGGCAGAGGGGGAGAAGCATCATAAGATCCAACTATAATAGCAAAGCTCACGATACATCAAGATCATGCCACATCAAGAACACGAGAGAGACATATCAAACACATAGCTACTGGTACATACCCTCAGCCCCGAGGGTGAACTGCTCCCTCCTCATCATGGAGAGCGCCGGGATGATGAAGATGGCCACCGATGATGGATCCCCCTCCGGCAGGGTGCCAGAACAGGGTACCGATTTGTTTTTGGTGGCTACAGAGGCTTGCGGCGGCGGAACTCCTGATCTAGGTTTATTTTTGGGGGTTTCTATATTTATAGGAATTTTTTGCGTCAGGAACAAGTCAGGGGGGTCTCCGAGTCATCCACGAGATAGGGGGGCGTGCCCAGGGGGGTAGGGCGTGCCCTCCACCCTCGTGTATGGCTCGGGACTCTTCTGGCCCAACTCTTTTACTTTGGGGGTGTCGGTGTCAAAACAGGCGGATCACGGGTAGGGGGTCCCGAACTGTGCGTCTAGGCGGATGGTAACAGGAGACAAGGGCCACGATGTTTTTACCTAGGTTCGGGCCCTCTCGATGGAGGTAAAACCCTACTCCTGCTTGATTAATATTGATGATATGGGTAGTACAAGAGTTGATCTACCACGAGATCAGAGAGGCTAAACCCTAGAAGCTAGCCTATGGTATGATTGTTGTTCGTCCTACGGACTAAAACTCTCCGGTTTATATAGACACCGGAGAGGGCTATGGTTACACAGAGTCGGTTACAATGGGAGGAGATCTACATATCGTATCGCCAAGCTTGCCTTCCACGCCAAGGAAAGTCCTATCCGGACACGGGACGGAGTCTTCAATCTTGTATATTCATAGTCCAGGAGTCCTGTCAAAGGTCATAGTCCGGCCATCCGGACACCCCCTAATCCAGGACTCCCTCAATAGCCCCCGAACCAGGCTTCAATGATGATGAGTCCGACGCGCAGATTTGTCTTCGGCATTGCAAGGCGGGTTCTTCTCCAAATCCCATATACCTGTAGAATAGTGTCCGGCTTCTGATGAACGTCACACTCCTCGGCTTCCATGCCCAATAATGGCCATTTCCCATGTGTCAAAAGAATGTGAAAAGACAGGGGTTCTTTTTTCATTTACCCCCTTAGCTGCGCAAAGGGACCGCCTATAAAAGAGACGGGTATTTTAGATCCGAGATCACATCATCTTCCTCTGCGAGCATCCATCGGAGCGCATTCCAAAAAGATCCATTCTACCATGGCCGGTCAACGCAGCTCATCCTCTCGCCCTTCCAGCCCTCGGCCCGGAGATTGGGAGAGGTGTTCCGTCCCGCACAGTGAGATAGTAGCGCTCCAAACCAAGGGGCTCCTCCCCCAGCGTACATGGTCCCAGTTCGAGCCGGGCTGGCTACCTATAGTGGCGGAGAACAGGCGGAGAGCGTCCCCAATCCCTCCCAAGGAGAGCGGGTATGCCTTGTCCCTTATTTGATAAGAGGGCTCGGATTTCCAATTCATCCGTTTCTCCGGGGGTTACTGGAGTTCTATGGTCTCCAGCTACCCCACCTCACGCCTGCCTCCATACTGCATATTGCGGGCTTCGTGGCCCTTTGCGAGCTATTTTTGGGCATCGAGGCCCATTTCATGCTGTGTAAGAGGTTGTTCTGCCTCGTGCCCCGCTCTCAAGAGGGGTCGATTTATCAAGTGGGCGGAGCCGAACTATGGCGCGTCGCCGGGATCGGATATCTATCCGGAACCCCAAAGAGGGCGTCCGAGGCCTGGCCTTCAGAATGGTTTTATATAGAGGACGTCCCTCTGCCGGACCCTGTACGGATCGGCCTCCCTGAGTTCAATAATGCCCCCTTAAAGAAACGCCTGAGCTGGCGTCCACGGAGCCCCCAGAGGGAAACTGACAGGGACGTCCTTTACCTAATGAGCCGGATAAGGTTGTTAGCTCATTCCGGACTGACCATGATCGAAGTCATGGCCACATGCATTACGCGGGGGGTGCAGCTGCTTCAGTACAGAGGCCACCCCATGTGGGATTTCAACAGGGAGGACGACGCCACCTGGTGCGGCCGCAAGGGGTCGGATTCGGCTGCCACTCTAACGAAGATCTTATACGCTTTGTACAAGGGAGAAGAGGAGGAATTCCTCCGTGTCAACCCACGGGGCGGATTCTCTGTGTACAATCCTCCAAGCTGGGTAAGCGAACACTTTTACTTGTCTGTCCATTTTCAAATTCCCATAGCTAAGTACTTAGTCTAGCAATGTTAACGCAGGAGCTACACCAGACTGTAAAGGAGATAAACAGTCCTCCCCCTCAACCCGAGGACCCGGAACGATCCCTGGACCCGGACCTCCAAGAGGACCCGGACTTATGTGCGGAGCTGATTGATGGGGTGTTTCATCAAATGAGTAAGGACAACACCTTAGTGGCCATTACAGACGATTATCCCGATCTACTTCTCGCCTCACAGGTAATCGAAACCGAAGTCTTAGTACTTTCAAAAGGACCCGTCCATGCTTATTTTTGATCGCCGTATACCAATGGCGTTTTTTGCAGGGGAAATCCTTGAGGTGGAGGGCCGAGCCCGCGGCGGCTAGCCAGCAAGGGCCATCGAGGCCCAGCGGGCTGAAAAGAAGTGCGGATCCGATTGAGACGTCGGCGCAACGGTACGGCGTACGACTTTAATGCCCAGGGTGCATGCCTTCAAGGCATACTAACACTCATGTTCTCTTCAGGAAGAAGAGCGCACACCGGACTATATCCACCGGCCAGGCTTCAAGGCTGGGTCGGGAGCGGAGGCGAACATGGGGCGCGCACCAGACGCTCCTCCGACAGAGGACATGGATGGGCTATCTGCCACCAATTTAGAGGTGGAGAGTGCCATGAACCACATGCGTCGCTGGACTGTTCTTCGCGACGCATGTTTTTCCCAAGAGGCGTTGGACGCCTTTAATAATGGAGATGCGTACCTCCGTGCCGCTCAAAATGGTCTAGACAGAGCCACAGAGTAGTATGTAAAGGACATACGGGTGAGTAAATCTGATGGTTATATATGTCAGTAGCCCCCGAGACTTGAAACAGTTAAAGTAACTGATTTAAGGATCATTTGATATGCAGGATCTTACAGAAAAGAATACGCAACTGTCCCAGGAGCTGGAAGAGTGCAAAGCCCAACTTAAGGCCGCACTAACTGCCACAGAAAATACCAAGGGGACCCCCTCATGTAATATATGCTTCGAAAGATAAGCGTGTTGTGAAGTGCGGCATGTGTGCAATTCTGACAATAACAGCACAGATGGGGCCGGAGTGGATCCGGACAAGCAACAACTCTTACGCCAGTTAAAGGCCGATGAGAGCATGCTTACGCGGGTGAGGCAAGAGAAGAACAAGCTTCAAGATGCCAATACCCAGCTAGGCGAGGAACTAAAGGATGTTCGTGCTCAGCTGTCGGATTCCGTGAAGGAGAATCAACGACTTCGATGCGGCATTTTTAGTAAGTGCTTGAGCGAATCTTCGAAAAAGAGTTCGGCGAGGAAGTCGATTGACAGAGTTATGTCTGTAGGTATGCTGATAGGTCGGCCTGCGGAGGAAATGCCCGGTTCTACGGGTGACCTTCTTCCTGAGCTATCGCAACTACACGAACGAGTTCGGCAGGCGATGCGAGGCGTCGTCCAGTCCTTGTGGCCATCCCTCTCCATGCCCGAAGGCCTTGGAGAGCTTGCAGAGAAGCTAAAGGGAGCGCGGCAGCGCTTCTGATTATGGAAGATTTTGGCCTGCCGTCAAGGCGCCAGGGAGGCCTGGGCCATGGTGAAGACGCGGTACACGAAGGCTGACCCAAACCACATGGCCGAGGTCAAACCTGTGGGGCCCGACGGGAAAGAGATCCCTGTCAGTTTAGTGTATGGCCAGGTAGAGCTGGCTGCCAAGTATTCCCAAAAGGACTGTAAATTGGACAGCCTGTTGGATGGTATTGAAGAAGAATATACCTAGTCAAATTGACTATGTAATTTAAAATGACATGTAAAATGCCTTCTAGCCGGATTGTAGATCATTTGTCATTGCGGACCTTTTCGCTTCAACCTCTGGACCCGATAGTCCGGAGTGTGTCCGAATACCCTCTCGGTTATGTAAGAACCGGGGCATGCGTGGAGACCAGGCGTAGGGGTCATAAGTGCTTTAGCAGACAAGTGCCCAACTAGTTATGTTATATTACATGGTTAGTAAGAAACATCTTCCAGGGAGAATAGTTCCGTTAGGGGTTCCTTTCCCTGGGAGGCATGCCCTAAAGTGCATGTCCAGACTATGAAAAAAAAGCAGAAAAGCATCTGGGTGCAGATAAATAAACAAGTGAAAAATCATCTTTTAGTTCACCGACCAAATATTCCCTTAAGAACGCTAGCTTTCGGCTTCACCCAGTCTGAGGTACACATCCGGCTGACCCGGAAGTAACAATCGCAGAGGTGCTCCCTTTACCACCTAGCCGAACAAACGGGAACGTAGGGGTAAGCACAGGAGCCAGGCAACCCAGCTTGGCCAAAACTTAAGTCATATCGATGCATATAATGGTGAATAAAAGGTTAATGCGGAAGTGTCACACATGTGTTGGGCATGAGGCCCGTGTATATAAGCTTCTGATAAAGAAGCCCCCAAGTATAGTGAGCGCGGGTGGCGCGTCAATTATGTGCGAACAATGCGCAAGCGAGCCCTTTAAAGGCTTTTAAGAAAAAGGGAGGGAGAAGGAGAGAAATATAAGGCAGATAATTTGTAAAAAAAAGGGACAAAGGAAGGAGACGAACATAGAGTCCGGCGCTAGGCGTAGAATCTTCGTAGGCGTGCTGCGTTCCATGGGTTCGGCTCGAGTCGGTTATCCGATGCATTTCGCAGACGGTACGCTCCACCAGTCAGGACTTGGTTGATTATGAAGGGACCCTCCCATTTGGGCTTGAGTTTGTCCTTTTTCTTGTCGGGCAGGCGTAGAACTAGTTCGCCAACATTGTAAGTTTTGGCCCGTACTTCTCTGCTTTGATATCCTCGAGCCTGCTGTTGATAGAATGCGGAACGGGCTTTTGCCACATCGCGCTCCTCCTCCAATGCGTCCAAGCTGTCCTGCCGATCGAGCTCGGCTTCTCTTTCTTCATACATGCACACGCGAGGTGAGTCATGAATTATGTCGCAGGGCAGGACTGCCTCTGCGCCGTATACCATAAAAAATGGTGTGAATCCATAGTGCAATTCGGCGTGGTCCGCAGCCCCCAGAGTACGGAGTCGAGATCCTCTACCCAGTGCGTGTTAGATTCCTTGAGGGATCGCACTAATCTAGGTTTGATGCCGCTCATGATTAGACCATTAGCTCGCTCGACTTGACCGTTAGTTTGTGGGTGATAGACTGAAGCGTAATCGAGCTTAATGCCCATGTTTTTGCACCATAGTTTAACCTCGTCGGCCGTAAAGTTTGTGTCGTTGTCAGTAATGATGCTGTGGGGGACGCCGTAACAGTGTACGACCCCTGATATGAAGTCTATCACCGGTCCGGATTCGGCCGTCTTAACAGGCTTGGCCTCTATCCATTTGGTGAATTTGTCCACCATGACCAGTAGGTATTTGTGCTTGTGGGTTCCTCCTTTGAGGGTTCCAACCATGTCAAGCCCCTAGACTGCGAAAGGCCAGGTAATGGGTATAGTTTGGAGGGCGGTAGGTGGCATGTGGCTTTGATTAGCAAATAATTGGCAACCGACGCATCGCTGGACTAAGTCCTGAGCATCTGCCCGGGCCGTCGGCCAATAAAATCCAGTACGGAAGGCCTTGCTTACAAGGGCCCGGGCTGCGGCGTGGTGCCTGCCGAGTCCGGCGTGAATTTCAGCCAGAAGGTTCCGCCCTTCCTCTTCGGAGATACACCTTTGAAGGACTCCGGTTGTGCTTTTCTTATAAAGCTCTCCTTTGTGGACTTTATAGGCTTTAGATCACCGCACTATGCAGCGTGCCTCATTTTGGTCCTCGGGAAGTTCCTGCCTAGTTAAATAGGCTAAGAATGGTTCTGTCCACGGGGCAATTACTGCCATTATTACGTGGGCTGATGGTGTGACTTCGTAGGCGGAGTCTTCCGTTGTGTCAGAATGTTCGGTGTCAGGTGGTGCGGCTAGGTCCAGATTGTTATTTATGGATTCCCCTTCCCACTGTACGGATGGCTTGAATAGCCTTTCCATGAAAATGTTGGGGGGGGACTGCATCGCGCTTTGCGCCGATGCATGCCAAGACGTCTGCTGCCTGATTGTTTTCCCGGACTATATGGTGAAACTCGAGCCCCTCGAACCGAGCTGACATATTTAGGACGACATTGCGATAAGCTGCCATTTTCGGATATTCGGCATCAAAGTCTCCATTTATTTGGGATATCACGAGGTTCGAATCCCCGCGCACCTCTAGGCGTTGAATGCCCATGGAGACTGCCATCCGGAGGCCATGTAGAAGGGCCTCATATTCGGCTGCATTGTTGGAGTCCGTATACATTATCTGGAGTACATATTGGACAGTATCTCCGGTTGGGGACGTCAGAACGACGCCAGCCCCTAGACCCGCCAGCATTTTGGAGTCGTCGAAGTGCATGATCCAGTTGGAATATGTGCCATACTCTTTAGGGAGTTCGGCTTCAGTCCATTCAGCGACAAAGTCGGCCAAGGCTTGCGACTTGATGGCTCGCCGTGGCTTATAGGTTATGTCGAATGGGAGGAGCTCGATGGCCCATTTGGCAATCTGGCCCGTTGCACCGCGGTTGTTTATGTTATCATTAAGAGGTACTTCGGAGGCTACCGTTATTGAACACTCTTGAAAGTAGTGTCGTAGCTTCCGGGATGCCATGAACACTGCGTATGCTATCTTTTGGTAATGCGGGTACCGAGACTTGCATGGAGTGAGGGCAGTGGACTCAGAAGCTTGGGTCTTGGATGTTATCCGATGAGTCAGGCCCGCTGCCTGACTTTAGGTTCAGGGCTTGAGTGACATCCTCCCCTCCGCGGGTATCCGGCTTGGAGGGATCAGGAATCCGGACACATCTGGTCCTTAGGATGGGTGAAGATTCGCCGCATTGTTCCTCCACCACTTCGACATGGTGGGTGACCTGGGGAGAGTCAATCTCTCTCGGGTCGGGTTTAAGCCCAATCTGATCGTAGTCTATAGCAACTCCCAGGGCGGCGATGCGATCCAAGAGCTCATTTAAGGAAGAGAGATCCATCGGATCCAACTGCTCGGCAAGTTCCGAGTTGACGTGGATATTGCTTTCGATGACCCGAGAAGTCATTGTCGGTGCGGCGGCCGAACAGGCGGTCATTAGAAAACCGCCTAGCTGGAGAGTTTGGCCGATAGCCAAAGCTCCTTTAGTGATAACGCCGTCTTTAAAGACGGGGTGCGGCATCCTTCCTGATGGTGACGACACAGAGGAACTCTCAATGAAAGCACCAATGTCGATGTCAAAACTGGCGGATCTCGGGTAGGGGGTCCCGAACTGTGCATCTAGGCAGATGGTAACATGAGACAAGGGACACAATGTTTTTACCCAGGTTCGGGCCCTCTCGATGGAGGTAAAACCCTACTCCTGCTTGATTAATATTGATGATATGGGTAGTACAAGAGTTGATCTACCACGAGATCAGAGAGGCTAAACCCTAGAAGCTAGCCTATGGTATGATTGTTGTTCGTCCTACGGACTAAAACTCTCTGATTTATATAGACACGGAGAGGGCTAGGGTTACACAGAGTCGGTTACAATGGGAGGAGATCTACATATCGTATCGCCAAGCTTGCCTTCCACGCCAAGGAAAGTCCTATCCGGACACGGGACAATGTCTTCAATCTTGTATCTTCATAGTCCGGGAGTCCGGCCAAAGGTCATAGTCTGGCCATCTGGACACCCCCTAATCCAGGACTCCCTCAGGGAGCTTCTTTTGGTCCATAAAAAATCCACAAAATGTGCAGGTCAATTGGACTCCGTTTGGTATTCCTTTTCTGTAAAACTCAAAAACATGGAAAAAGCAGAAACTGGCACTGGGCTCTAAGTTAATAGGTTAGTCCCAAAAATCATATAAAATAGCATATAAATGCATATAAAACATCCAAGATGGATAATATAATAACATGGAACAATAAAAAATTATAGATACGTTGGAGACGTATCAAGCATCCCCAAGCTTAATTCTTGCTCGTCCTCGAGTAGGTAAATGATAAAAACATAATTTTTGATGTGGAATGCTACCAAACATATTTATCAATGTAATCTTCTCTACTTGGCAAGAATATTCGGATCCATAAGATTCAAAACAAAAGTTTAATATTGACATAAAAATAATAACACTTCAAGCATACTGACAAAGCAATCATGTCTTCTCAAAATAACATGGCCAAAGAAAGCTTATCCCTACAAAATCATGTAGTCTGGCTATGCTCCATCTTTGTCACACAAAATACTCAAATCATGCACAACCCCGATGACAAGCCAAGCAATTGTTCCATACTTTGATGTTCTCAAACCTTTTCAACTTTCACGCAATACATGAGCGTGAGCCATGGACATATCACTATAGGTGAATAGAATGGTGGTCGTGGAGAAGACAAAAGGAGGGAGATAGTCTCACATCAACTAGGCGTATCAACGGGCTAGGGAGATGCCCATCAATAGATATCAATGTGAGTGAGTAGGGATTGCCATGCAATGGATGCACTAGAGCTATAAGTGTATGAAATCTAAAAAAGAAACTAAGTGAGTGTGCATCCAACTTGTTTGCTCATTAAAAACCTAGGGCATTTAAGGAAGCCCATCGTTGGAATATATAAGCCAAGTTCTATAATGAAAAATTCCCACTAGTATATGAAAGGGACAACATAGGAGACTCTCTATCATGAAGATCATGGTGCTACTTCGAGGCACAAGTGTGGTAAAAGGATAGTAGCATTGCCCCTTCTCTCTTTTTCTCTCATTTTTTTGTTATTTTTGTTATTTTGGGGCTTCTCTTTTTTTTGGCCTCTTCTTTTTGTCCGGAGTCTCATCCCGACTTGTAGGGGAATCATAGTCTCCATCATCCTTTCCTCACTGGCACAATGCTCTAATAATGAAGACCATCACACTTTTATTTACTTACAATTCAAGAATTACAACTCGATACTTAGAACAAAATATGACTCTATATGAATGCCTCCGGCGGTGTACCGGGATGTGCAATGAATCAAGAGTGACATGTAAGAAAGAATTATGAATGTTGGCTTTGCCACAAATACAATGTCAACTACATGATCATGCAAAGCAATATGACAATGATGAAGCGTGTCATAATAAATGGAACGGTGGAAAGTTGCATGGCAATATATCTCGGAATGGCTATGGAAATGCCATAATAGGTAGGTATGGTGGATGTTTTGAGGAAGGTATATGGTGGGTGTATGGTATCAAAGAAAATTGCGCGACACAAGAGAGGTTAGCAATGGTGGAATTGTGAGAGTGCGTATAATCCATGGACTCAACAATAGTCATAAAGAACTCACATACTTATTGCAAAAATCTATTAGTCACTGAATGAAGTACTATGCACATGATCCTAGGGGGGTAGATTGGTAGGAAAAGACCATCACTCGTCCCCGACCGCCACTCATAAGGAATACAATCAATGAATACCTCATGCTCCAAATTTGTTACATAACGGTTACCATACGTGCATGCTACGAGACTCACAAACATCAACACAAGTATTTCTTGAATCCACAATTACACCACTAGCATGACTCTAATATCACCATCTTCATATCTCAAAACAATCATAAGGAATCAAACTTCTCTTCGTATTCAATGCACTTTATATGAAAGTTTTTATTATATCCCTCTTGGATGCCCATCATATTAGGACTAAATTCATAACCAAAGCAAATTACCATGTTGTTCTAAAGACCCTCAAAATAATATAAGTGAAGTATGAGAGTTCATCAATTTCTTCAAAATAAAAACCACCGCGTGCGCTAAAAAGATATAAGTGAAGCACTAGAGCAAACGATAAACTACTCCAAAAGATATAAGTGAAGATCAATGAGTAGTCGAATAATTGTGCAACTATGTGAAGACTCTCTAACATTTAATAGTTTCAGATCTTGGGATATTATTCAAACAGCAAGCAAAATGAACTAAAAGAAAATGACGCTCCAATCAAAACACATATCATGTGGTGAATAAAAATATAGCTCCAAGTAAAGTTACCGATGAACGAAGATGAAAGAGGGGATGCCATCCGGGGCGTCCCCAAGCTTAGGATCTTTGTTGTCCTTGAATATTACCTTGGGGTGCCTTGGGAATCCCCAAGCTTAGGCTCTTGCCACTCCTTATCCCATAGTCCATCGAATCTTTACCCCAAACTTGAAAACTTCACAACACAAAACTCAACAGAAAACTCGTAAGCTCCGTTAGTATAAGAAAATAAATCACCACTTAGGTACTTTTGTGAACTCATTCTAAATTCATATTGGTGTAATATCTACTATATTCCAACTTTTGTATGGTTCATACCCTCTGATACTACTCATATATTCATCAAAATAAGCAAACAACACATGAAAAACAGAATCTGTCAAAAACAAAACAGTCTGTAGTAATATGTAATTCTCGAATACTTATGTAACTACAAAACTCCTAACAAATTAGGAAAGCCTGAGAAATTTTTGTACCAATCCAGAGCAAAAAGAATCAGATCAAAATCACGTTTCTGTGAATTATCAAAACTAATTTACTGAGCGCAAAAGTTTCTGATTTTCAGCAGGATCAACACAACTATCACCATAAGCTATCCTAAAGGCTTTACTTGGCACTTTATTGAAACAAAAGCTATAAAAAAACAATTACTACAGTATCTTAATCATGTGAAAACACAAAAAACAGTAGGGGTAGATATTGGGTTGTCTCCCAACAAGCGCTTTTCTTTAATGCCTTTTAAGCTAGGCAAGATGATGACAATGATGCTCACATAAAAGATAGGAATTGAAACATAAAGAGAGCATCATGAAGAATATGACTAGCACATTAAGCCTAACCCACTTCCTATGCATAGGGATTTTGTGAGCAAAAAACTTGTGGGAACAAGAATCAACTAGCATAGGAAAGCAAAACAAGCATAACTTCAAGATTTTCAACACATAGAGATGAAACTTGATATAATTGCAATTACTACAAGCATATACTCCTCCCTCATAATAATTTTCAGTAGCATCATGAATTAATTCAACAATATAACTATCACATAAAGCATTATTTTCATGATGGACAAGCATAGAAGTTTTTCTACTCTCCACATAAGCAAAATTCTTCTCATGAATAATAGTGGGAGCAAACTCAACAAAATAACTATCATGTGAGGCATAATCCAATTGAAAGTTAAAATCAAGATGACAAGTTTCATGGTTATCATTATTCTTTACAGCATACATGTCATCACAATAATCATCATAGGTAGCAACTTTGTTCTCATAATCAATTGGAACCTCTTCCGAAATAGTGGATTCATCACTAAATAAAGTCATGACCTCTCCAAATCCACTTTCATAATTATCACAATAAGATTCAACATCCTCTAAAATAGTGGGATCACTACTTCCTAAAGTTGACACTCTTCCAAATCCACTCTCATCAGTATAATCATCATAGATAGGAGGCATGCTTTCATCATAATAAATTTGCTCATCAAAACTTGGGGGACTAGAAGTATCATTTTCATCAAACATAGCATCCCCAAGGTTGTGGATTTGCATATCATTAGCATCATGGATATTCAAAGAATTCACACTACCAACATTGCAATTATGCTCATCATTCAAATATTTAGTGCCAAACATTTTAATGCATTCTTCTTCTAACACTTTGGCACAATTTTCCTTTCCATCATTCTCACGAAAGACATTAAAAGATGAAGCATATGAGGCAACCTCAATTCCATTTTTTTTGTACTTTTCTTTTATAGAGTAAACTAGTGATAAAACACGAAACTAAAAGTTTCGATTGCAAGATCTGAAGATATACCTTCAAGTGCTAACCTCCCCGACAATGGCGCCAGAAAAGAGCTTAGTTGACAGCGTGTTAGTGCCGCTTACCTAGCCTCCCCGGAAATGGCGCCAGAAAAGAGCTTGATGTCTACTACACAACCTTCTTCTTGTAGACATTGTTGGGCCTCCAAGTGCTAAGGTTTGTAGGACAGTAGCAAATTTCCCTCAAGTGGATGACCTAAGGTTTATCAATCCGTGGGAGGCATAGGATGAAGATGGTCTCTCTCAAACAACCCTGCAACCAAATAACAAAGAGTCTCTTGTGTCCCCAACACACCCATTACAATGATAAATTATATATGTGCACTAGTTCGGCGAAGAGATGGTGATACAAGTGCAATATGGATGGTAGATATAGGTTTTTGTAATCTGAAAATATAAAAACAGCAAGGTAACAAATAACAAAAGTGAGCAAAAATGATATTGCAATGCTTTGAAACAAGGCCTAGGGTTCATACTTTCACTAGTGCAAGTTCTCTCAACAATAATAACATAATTGGATCATATAACTATCCCTCAACATGCAACAAAGAGTCACTCCAAAGTCACTAATAGCGGAGAACAAACGAAGAGATCATTGTAGGGTACAAAACCACCTCAAAGTTATTCTTTCAGATCAATCCGTTGGGATATTCCTATAAGTGTCACAAAAAGCCCTAGAGTTCGTAGTAAAATAACACCTTAAGACACAAATCAACCAAAACCTTAATGTCACCTAGATACTCCAATGTCACCTCAAGTATCCGTGGGTATGATTATATGATATGCATCACACAATCTCAGATTCATCTATTCAAACCAACACAAAGAACTTCAAAGAGTGCCCTAAAGTTTCTACTGGAGAGTCAAGACGAAAATGTGTGTCAACCCCTATGCATAGACTCCCAAGGTCACGGAACCCGCAAGTTGATCACCAAAACATACATCAAGTGAATCAATAGAATACCCCATTGTCACCATGGGTATCCCACGCAAGACATACATGAAGTGTTCTCAAATACTTAAAGACTCAATCCTATAAGATAACTTCAAAGGGAAAACTCAATCAATTACAAAAAGGTAGAGGGGGAGAAACATCATAAGATCCAACTATAATAGCAAAGCTTGTGGTACATCAAGATCATGCCACATCAAGAACACGAGAGAGAGAGAGAGAGAGAGAGAGAGAGAGAGAGAGAGATCAAACACATAGCTACTGGTACATACCCTCAGCCCCAAGGGTGAACTACTCCCTCCTCGTCATGAAGAGCGCCGGGATGATGAAGATGGCCACCGGTGATGGATACCCCTCCGGCAGGGTGTCGGATTAGGGTCCCAATTGGTTTTTGGTGGCTACAGAGGCTTGCGGCGGCGGAACTCCCGATCTAGGTTTATTTCTGGGGATTTCTGTATTATAGGAATTTTTGGCGTCGGGAACAAGTCAGGGGGGGTGTCTCCGAGTGATCCACAAGATAGGGGGTGTGAGCAAGGGGGTAGGGTGCGCCCTCCACCCTCGTGGATGGCTCGGGACTCTTCTGCCCAAACTCTTTTACTTTGGGGGCTTCTTTTGGTCCATAAAAAATCCACAAAAAATGGCAGGTCAATTGGACTCTATTTGGTATTCCTTTTCTGTAAAACTCAAAAACAAGGAAAAAACAGAAACTGGCACTAGGCTCTAGGTTAATAGGTTAGTCCCAAAAATCATATAAAATAACATATAAATGCATATAAAACATACAAGATGGATAATATAATAGCATGGAACAATAAAAAATTATAGATATATTGGAGACGTGTCACCCTTTTCTTGAAACTGGTGGTCTTATTAACCATCAACCCTTGATGTTCTTTCTTGATTTCTACCTCCACCGATTTCAACATCACGAAGATCTTTGGGAATCGTTTTTGTCATCCCTTGCGATTTTATAGTTCATCACAAAACTCTAGTAGCTTGGTGATAGTGTCTGGAGAAATCTGTCAATCACTATCTTGTGTGGAATATTAACTCCCACTTGATTCAAGCGATTGTAGTACCCAGACATTCTGAGTACATGCTTGATAACCCACAAGTATAGGGGATCACAACAGTTTTCGAGGGTAGAGTATTCAACCCAAATTTATAAATTGAACACAAGGGGAGCCAAAGAATATTTGAAGGTATGAACATCTGAGTTGTCAATTCAACCACACCTGGAGATTAATTATCTGCAACAAAGTGATCAGTAGCATAGTAGTATGATATTTTTGATGATAGCAGCAGTAGTAACGATAATAGTAACAGTGATAGCAGTGATATTGTAGTAGTAACAATAATAGTAGCAACATTATTAACTTAGTAAGAACAATATAAGATAATTCGTAGGAATTGGATTGGTGACTCGTTGGATGATATTCATCATGAAACAGTTCTAACTAAGGTGATACGACACTAGCTCCAGTCCATAAATATAATGTAGGCATGTATTCCGTAAATAGTCATACGTGCTTATGGAAAGAACTTGCATGCCATCTTTTGTCCTACCCTCCCATGGCAGCGGGGTCCTATTGGAAACTAAGGGATATTAAGGCCTCATTTTAATAGAGAATCGGAACAAAGCATTAGCACACGAATACATGAACTCCTCAAACTATGGTCATCATCGGGAGTGGTCCCGACTATTTTCACTCCGGGGTTGCCGGATCATAACACGTAGTAGGTGACTATAACTTGCAAGATCGGATCTAGAACATGGATATAATGGTGATAACGTAAATGGTTCAGATCTGAAATCATGGCACCCGGGCCCAAAGTGACAAGCATTAAGCATGGCAAAGTCATAGCAACATCAATCTCAGAACATAGTGGATACTAGGGATCAAGCCCTAACAAAACTAACTCGATTACATGATGAATCTCATCCAACTCCTCACCAACAAGCGAGCCTACGAAGGAATTACTCACTCCCGGTGGGGAGCATCATGGAATTGGCGATTGAGATGTGTTGGTGATGATGAAGATCGAAGATCCCCCTCTCCGGAGCCCCGAACGGACTCCATATCTGCCCTCTCAAGGAAGAACAGGGCTTGGTGGTGGCTCCATCTCGTGAAACGCGATAATTCTTCCCCCTCATTTTTTCTGGAAATATTGGATTTTATAGCGTCAGTTTGAGGGTCAGCGGGGCCAGCAGGTGGGCATCACCCACCTAGGCATGCCTGGGGGGCTGGCGTGCCCTGGTGGGTTGTGCCCACCCAGGTGCCCCCCTCAGATCCTTCCTGGTTCCAGAAATTCTCTTATTTCATATAAAAATCCTCGCAAACTTTCGTTCCATTCCAAGAACTTTTATTTCTGCACAAAAATAACACCATGGTAGTTCTGCTGAAAACAACCTCAGTCCGGGGTTAGTTTCATTCAAATCATGCAAACTAGAGTCCAAAACAAGAGGAACAACGTTAGGAAAAGTAGATACGTTGGAGACGTATCAACTCCCCCAAGCTTAAATCTTTGCTTGTCCTCAAGCAATTTAGTTGATAAACTGAAAGTGAAAAAGAAAATTTTTACGAACTCTTTTGCTCTTGTATCATAAATAAGCTTAAACAACACCCAGGTTTTCAGCAAAGATTATAACTTACCATGTCGACAATAACTCTTAAAAATTATATTAACTCATCTCAATGACATAAACAACTAGAGAGCAATAATAAGACATCTCAAATAGTAACACGTTGTCAAAACAACCATGATATAATATGACAATAGTGGTATCTCACTAGCCCTTTCTGAGACCGCAAAACATAAATGCAGAGCACCCCTGCTACCTCTTGAGCATGCATTGGTTTTTTCCCTTGAAGAGGAAAGGGTGATGCAACAAAACAACGTAAGTATTTCCCTTAGTTTTGAGAACCAAGGTATCAATCCAGTAGGAGACTACACTCCAAGTCCCTCGTACCTACACAAACAAACAAGAACCTCGCAACCAACGTGATAAAGGGGTTGTCAATCCCTTCACGGCCACTTGCAAAAGTGAGATCTGATAGAGATAATAAGATAAGATAAATATTTTTGGTATTTTTATGATGTAGATTGGAAAGTAAAGATTGCAAAATAAAGTAGATCGAAAACTTATATGATAGAAAGTAGACCCGGGGGCCATAGGTTTCACTAGTGGCTTCTCTCAAGATAGCATAAGTATTACGGTGGTGAACAAATTACTGTCGAGCAATTGATATAAAAGTGCATAGTTATGAGAATATCTAGGCATGATCATGTATATAGGCATCACGTCCAACACAAGATTACAATACAATACGTGCCTTGTTGCCCCTGCTGTCACTGGCAAAGGACACCGCAAGATTGAACCCAAAGCTAAGCACTTCTCCCATTGCAAGAAAGATCAATGTAGTGGGCCAAACCAAACTGATAATTCGAAGAGACTTGCAAAGATAACCAATCATACATAAAAGAATTCAGAGGAGATTCAAATATTTCTCATAGATAAACTTGATCATAAACCCACAATTCATCGGATCTCAACAAACACACCGCAAAAAGAGTTACCTCGAATAGATCTCTAAGAAGATCGAGGAGAACATTGTATTGAGATTCAAAGAGAGATAAGAAGCCATCTAGCTAATAACTATGGACCCAAAGGTCTGTGGTAAACTACTCACAACTCATCGTAGAGGCTATGGCGTTGATGTAGAAGCCCTCCGTGATCGATTCCCCCTCCGGCAAAGCGCCGGAAAAGGCTCCAAGATGGGATCTCACCGGTACAGAAGGTTGCGGCGGTGGAAATAGGGTTTCGTGGTGCTCCTGGATGTTTTCGGGGTACGTATATATATATATATATGCGAAGGAAGTCGGTCAAGGGAGCCACGAGGGGCCCATGAGGGTGGGGGGTGCGCCCACCCCCCTAGGGCGCACCCTCCTGCCTCGTGGCTTCCTTGTATGCTTCTTGACGTCCACTCCAAGTCTCTTGGATTGCGTTTGTCCCAAAAATAACTCACCCGAAGGTTTCATTCCGTTTGGACTCCGTTTGATATTCCTTTTCTGTAAAACACTAAAACACGCAAAAAAAAGCAGCAATTTGGGTTGGGCCTCCGGTTAATAGGTTAGTCCCAAAAATGATATAGAAGTGTTTAGTAAAGCCCATAAACATCCAAAACAGGTAATATAATAGCATGGAACAATCAAAAATTATAGATACGTTGGAGACGTATCAAGCATCCCCAAGCTTAATTCCTGCTCGTCCTCGAGTAGGTAAATGATAAAAACAGAATTTTTGATGTGGAATGCTACCTAGCATATTTCTCAATGTAATTTTCTTTATTGTGGCATGATTGTTCAGATCCAAGAGATTCAAGATAAAAGTTTAATATTGACATAAAAATAATAATTCTTCAAGCATACTAACGAAGTAATTATGTCTTATCAAAATAACATAGCCAAAGAAAGCTTATCCCTACAAAATCATATAGTTTGGCCATGCTTCATTTTCGTAACACAAAATGCTCCCCTTATGCATAACCCCGATGACAAGCCGAGCAATTGGTTCATACTTTTTAACGCGCTTTAGCCTCTTCAACTCTTACGCAGTACATGAGCGCATGCCATGGGTATATCACTATGGGTGGAATAGAATATAATGATAGGGGTTATGAGAGAAGACAAAAAGGGAGAAAGTCTCACATTGACGCGGCTAATCAATGGGCTATGGAGATGCCCACCAATTGATGTCAACATTAGGAGTAGGGATTGCCATGCAACGGATGCACTAGAGCTATAAATATATGAAAGCTCAACAAAAGAAACTAAGTGTGTGTGCATCCAACTTGCTTGCTCACGAAGACCTAGGGCATTTTGAGGAAGCCCATCATTGGAATATACAAGCCAAGTTCTATAATGAAAAATGCCCACTAGTATATGAAAGTGACAACATAGGAGACTCTCTATCATGAAGATCATGGTGCTACTTTGAAGCACAAGTGTGGTAAAAGGATAGTAACATTGTCCCTTCTCTCTTTTTCTCTCATTTTTTATTTTGGTGGGCTTCTTTGGCCTCTTTTATTTTTCATAAAGTCCGGAGTCTCACCCTGACTTGCGGGGGAATCATAGTCTCCATCATCCTTTCCTCACTTGGGACAATGCTCTAATAATGAAGATCATCACACTTCTATTTATTTACAACTCAAGCATTAGAACTCAACACTTAGAACAAAATACGACTCTATGTGAATGCCTCCGGCGGTGTACCGGGATATGCGATGATCAAGAGTGACATGTATGAAATAATTATAAAGGTGGCCTTGCCACAAATACGATGTCAACTACATGATCATGCAAAAAGCAATATGACAATGATGGAGCGTGTCATAATAAATGGAACGGTGGAAAGTTGCATGGCAATATATCTCGGAATGGCTATGGAAATGCCATAATAGGTAGGTATGGTGGCTGTTTTGAGGAAGATATAAGGAGGTTTATGTGTGATAGAGTGTATCATATCACGAGGTTTGGATGCACCGGCAAAGTTTGCACCAACTCTCAAGGATATAAAGGGCAATGCACGGTGTCGTAGAGGCTAGCAAAAATGCGGAAAGGTAAGAGTGTGTATAATCCATGGACTCACATTAGTCATAAAGAACTCATATACTTATTGCAAAAGTTTATTAGCCCTTGAAGCAAAGTACTACTACGCATGCCCCTAGAGGGATTGCTTAGTAGGAAAAGACCATCGCTCGTCCCTGACCGCCACTCATAAGGAAAGCACTCAAAGAGCACCCCATGCTACAAATTTGTTACATAACTTTACCATATGTGCATGCTACGGGACTTGCCAACTTTAACACAAGTATTTCTAAATTTCACAATTACCCAACTAGCATGACTCTAACATTACCACCTTTATATCTCAAAACAATTATCAAGTATCAAATTGTCATAGTGTTCAATGCACTCTATATGATAGTTTTTATTATACCCAACTTGGATGCCCATCATATTAGGACTAATTTCATAACCAAAGCAAATACCATGCTGTTCTATGTAACATCCCAAATTTTTAATTTGGAATGTTATACATAGATCATCATTTGCATATCATATTTTATTGCATTTTGGGTTTGATCCTAGAAATTCTAAGCAACTCAAGGACCCTCGGAGAGAGTTGGGGATTTCGTTATTTTCATATTTGAGTTTTCTTGAATTTTGAAATAGGATCATTTGATTTTATTTATTTTTATCTTCAATTATTTCGATTATAAAAATATGAGAGAGGGAATAAAATGACTTTCCCAAAATATAGAAATATTGAGGATTTAATAGAAAAATCAAATAAGATTTTATTTTGGAGTTATTGCTATTTTATTTGAATTTAGGAAAAATGTGCATTTTTCAAAATTGCATTTAGGCCCCAAATAAATGTTTATCTTAACCAGCTTGATTTTAGAAGTCGGGGAAAATTTATTTCGAGATTTTTGAGTCTGTTTAGTATTTCTTTTAATTGTTTTTCTGCGCGTAATGTTTAAAAAAAACGCGGACCGACCTAACCGGGCCGTGTCCAGCTAGGACACTTGGCCCCGCCGGCCTTTATAAGCGCCGGGAGGCCACCCCGAGCCCACCCAAAAGCCTAGCCGCCGCCGCTCGTGCAGCGCGCCGTCGCCGCCTGCCGCCGCCGCCGCCGCCTGCCGCCGACGTTGCCGCCCGCCGTCGCCGCCACCCGCCGTCGCCGCCGCCACCCGCCGCCACCGCCTCGCCGGACCACGCTGCCGTCCCCGCCGGACCCCGACCCCGAGGTAGCCGCCACCGCCGCCGGTTTTCGCCGGTTAACCGCCTGGTTTCTTTTATAAAAACCCGCGGTCATTTTTTTATTAGATAGGTTTTTTTTCCGGTTTAGTTATTTAGCGAACGCCCGTCCGTACGTTCGTTTTAATGAACGGTTTTTGTTTTTTTTCGCAGACAGCGAATGTTCGTTCATTAGCCTGTTCGTCCGTTTTCTTTTTCTCGGATTTTTCCGCGATTATTTCTGATCGCGATTTCTGATCCGATTTTTGTTCTAGTATAACTTTTCGCTCGTTTATCGGAAGCAGACGATTCAAGCGCCTAGAGTTTTGTCTCGAAACCCTCTTTCCGTTTAACCAACTCAAACAAGTTTTTGCTTTTGTAAAATTTGACTTAGGTCCAGATTAGTAAACGAAGCTTGTTTCTTTTGCACTTTGATTTTCGTTGCTTCGTTCGATTTGATTTCTTTTGCCAACCGGAGTTCTTAAGTTGAACTTTCTGGTTAGATCTCTTATTTGAGTTTTACCTGTGCATTAGATGAGTAATTATTGTATGCTTGTTTGTTTGTTTGCGATAGAGTACTTGGATTGCGCCGCTTGCTACTTCGAATCCCTAGGTTTCACGGATCATCAGCAAGGCAAGTAACACTTTGATCATACCTCTTTACTACCCAGTTTTATGCATTAGATCAATCCTTAAACAATTGCATGATTAGGATCTGATTACTACGTGGGGTTTTGGGAAGTAGATGAGGTAGTACCTATTACCTGTTTTATTTATCAAACCCTTGGGAGTTACTTCTACGTTTGCTTATATTGCCATGCTATGCTAGTAGACGTGGATTGGGTGAGTGTATCCATGACAGATGTGAGATTGTTAATTAATGGTTTATTGAAGGTGGCAACTTTAATACACATCTGGGTGGATTGAGGCACTTGGGTATTCCACGATTGCCTGTTTGTTTTTGGACCGCTGTCAGGACCCCGACTCAATGCCACATCGATCTAGCATGTAACACCTCATATAACTTTGCGGCCTCACGCACGGTATTCCCACGGGTGTCACCTTACCTTTGCCCGGGACCGTTTGCGCCTTTTGGCACACGTATATGACAGTGTCGCTAGCATCCATATGATAAGGAGCCCGGGCTGACATGGCTAGTCGTAAACCCAAAGCGGCACAGACTTACAGGGACAGGCATCCATGACCCAGCATCGAACGTGTCGGTCATCAGCGAGTGAATCCAGGCTGTAGCACTGGGCTAGCAGGACTCCGGTGAACCGGGCTGTAGCGGGCTAACAGGACTCCGGTATTCACCGCGTGACATTTCCCCGAAGGGACAGACACAGGAACGAAGAAGGACACATGCCGGCCAGCCTAAGTGTTCCGGAGCAGTAGCAAGCTACCATGGCTCGGTGGAAACACTAGGAGACATTTCCCCGTAAGAGAGGCTGCTAAAGATAAACAACTAGATGGTCAGATCCCACACATACCAAGCATTTCAATAACATACACACAATATGCTCGATATGTGCAAATACAACATGGCATCACAACATGACTCTATGACTCAATTAATCTATTCAATAGGCTCCGAGGAGCGAGACATTACAAACATGGGTCTCATGACCCAACATTCAGAGTATACAAGTCAAAGCACAAGCGGAAGCTATCATGTCTGGGTACAGACATCTATAAATGAAAAGGCCGAGAAGCCTGACTATCTATCAGATCCTGCCGAGGCACAAGATCGTAGCTGAGGTAACAAGCTAAACGTCGAAGACCACGCGGAAATACTAGTGAGACTGAAGTCTCTCTGCAAAACATAAAATAGGCAAACGTGAGTACAAATGTACCCAGCAAGACTTACATCAGAACTAACTACATATGCATCATTTTCAACAAAGGGATGGTGGGGTTTAACTGCAGCAAGCCAGCTTTGACTCGGTGGCTATCCTGAACTACGACTGCGAGTAACTCTTTTGAGGTGGCGCACACGAGTCCACATATTCACCATATCAATACACCACTATGGATCCGCTCCCGTCTCCCTACGAGAACGCCATCCATAGCACTCACGCTTATCTTGCGCATTTTAAAGTATCCACTTTCACTTGTCTATGAACTGATATAAGCAACCCAGAGGTCCTTTTCCGTGGACACGGCTATTCGAATAGATTAGGTTAACCCTGCAGGGGTGTACTTCTTCACACACGCTCTCACCACTTACCGCCGTTTACACGACATGTACTCGGCAACCTTCAAGCAGAAGCCCAACGTGGGTGTCGGCCACGACCTACCTAATCACCTAAGTCTCTAGTCCAGGTTTATCGCCTATTCGGGTTCCATCCATGAGGAGATCCGGCCGGAGTTTCGCTCACAGCCCCAAACGATGTGAACAGGGTTCCCGAGACACCAAACGGGCGCCCGGTACACCGTGCCACGTGCCTACCGCATCACAGCCCACCCCTACGGTCAGCGCTGCCCACGGCCTCCAGCAGGCTACAAACACCAGAAACTACTTGCAACTCCTGGACAGAGGACAAGGGTGATTAAGAAGCCGAGAGGGTCCATTGGTTTCGGGCCCAATGCGTGGTAGTAGCTGAATCATGGATCACAAACACAGAACTCAGTTCCTGAGGACGGCTGCAATGAGACAACCCACCATGTACTCCTACATGGCCTCTCACCGCTACCTTTACCAAATCGTGTTCACACACTTAGCTCACACACAGTCGGACATGTTCACACACCTCTGATTCATCCCCGATGAATCAGACCTGACTCAACTCTAAGCAGTAGCAGGCATGACAAACAAACATGAATGAGTAGGCACAACAGGGCTCAAACAACTCCTACTCATGCTAGTGGGTTTCATCTATTTACTGTGGAATGACAGGTCATGCAAAGGATAAAGGGGTTCAGCTACCGCAGCAAGTAACAGATGAATCGATGTTGTCCTAATGCAGTAAAAGAGAGCAGGAGCGAGAGAGTGGGATTTTATCGGAATGAACAAGGGGGTTTTGCTTGCCTGGCACTTTTGAAGATAACATTGAGTCTTCATCAGTGTCAACGATCACATCATCGGTATCACGTCTATCGAGAGGGGACAAATACCGGCAACACAGAAAGAAACACAATCAATGCAATGCACAATATGATGCATGATCATGACATGGCAAAATGAATGTGTTTTGGGCTAATGCAACTAAAACCAGATTAAATGAAGTTGGTTTGTATCCAAGATTCAAATTCAAACTCCATATGTGATTATTCAAATGCCATGTAATTGATTTGTGCTAAACAGCAGCTATAAGTTGTTCTAACATGCATGAAAATGGTACAGATGGATTCCTTGAATTTTTCTGATAATTTTTCATATATAAATTATTTAATTTGGAGTTACGGTTAATTTTCTATGATTTTTAGAAGTTTATATAATTTTCTGGATTTTCTGAATTATTTTAGAAAATGATTATCTGCGTCATCATTGCGTCATGCTGACCTCAGCAGGTCAACAGACTGGGTCCAGGTCAAACCTGACACTGGGACCCACATGTCAGTGTGATTAGCTTAACTAAAATTAATTAAACTAATCCTAATAGTTAACAGGGCTGGGCCCCACCTGTCATTGACTCAGGAGAGTCAACCGGGGCCCACCCGTGGTCAAAGTCAAAGTCGGCTGCCGGCGTTTAGCCGCCGGCGAGCCCGACGCGGCGGCGAGAGTGGTTTTGGCCACTCCGGCGACCAAATGGGCCGCGGAGGGCATCTAGGAGGAGCTGGGGACGAGCCGAAGCTCTTGGTGGAGTCAGTTGCGCTCGGGGCGGCCGGAATCGGTGCCGGCGGCGAGCGAGGCGGCGGCCGGAGCGTCGGGTTCGAGCGGGGCGAGGCCACAGAGGACGGGAGGGATGGTTAAGGGGCTCGCCGAGCTCCTGAGGATGCTAGGAGCACGGTGCCGTGCTCGGTTTCGAGCCTTGCTGTCTGCAGTGACGGCGGCGACATCGCCGGCGGAGCCGAGCTCGCGGCTCCGGTGGGATCGGGGCTACAGGGCACAATCGAAGGGGGGAAGAGGGAGGGGAGGCGTAGGAGCTCACAGCGGTGCCGTAGAGGAGGTCAGCGAGCTCGGGGAGGTCCTAGCAGCGCTGAATCGACCGGAGGCGGGCTCGGGCGCTGGAGGTGGAAGACGACGGCGGTGGCGACGTTGCAGGGGCTCCCGCGGTGCGCTTCTCGGCGAGGAGGAAGAGGTGGTCGAGGCGGATCTCCTGGGCACTTCGGGTGGCAGTGAGGAGCACGGTGGCTACGGCGAACGGCGTCGGCGACGACGAGCTCCGCTCGGGCGCGTGCAGGGAGAGAGCAGAGGAGGGGGAGAGTGAGCGAGGGGGCCAGCGGGATCGAGGCGGCGCCGAAGAGAAGGCCCGAGGTGCCGCGGTGGCGAGGGACGCGGGCAGGCAGGGAGGTGGCGTGGCGCCACGGCGCGCGCGTGCGCTGTCTCCCTCCTCTGCCTACTGGCAGAGGTAGAGGACGACTGGCACCAGGCCAGTGGGCTGGGCCGGCCCGATGAGCTGGCCAGCTGGGCCAGGTAAGTGGCGTCAGGTAATCCCCTTCTCTCTCTGTCTTTTTCTAATTATTTCTGTTTTCTATTTTGTTCTGCTTTGTTTTGATTTAGTTTAACAACTAAATCATTTAAATAAATTCTGTAGATTTTTATGTGGCTTGCTAAAATATATACAAAGCCACTCACAAACTTCCAGAATTATTGGAGTCATATTTAATATATATTAAATATAACTCCAAAGCAAGTAGTTATTGGATTAATTCAAATGGCCAAAATAATTATCTCTGTGACTCCAAAATATTGGTTTAAATTTTTCCTCTTACCAATATTTTTATGGAATAACAGGAACATTTTCTTGGACACATTTGAGAAGATTTAATTGTTGGTTATTTTTAGAGGTTTCCTGAGGCTTTTGAAAATTCCTCAATTCAAATTTCATTTGAATTTAAACATGATGCAGCAACCAAGCTAGTCCAAGGCCAGGGTAAAGCTAGGGATGTGACAACTCACCCCCACTAAACAAGAATCTCGTCTCGAGATTCAAGCGTAGGGTAAGGTGGAGGGGGAACGTGACCTAGCACAAACTTCACGATCCAGGGTGCACTTCAAATGAACGTTGATTTGAACACCATCTTTGTCTTGAAGTCTTGCTCTGAGAACTCCAACTAACATGACAACGAGAGGAAAGGAAAGATCCTAAAGAATGGCTTTTCTCGAAGGTCGAACAACTCAGGATTAACTCCCGGAATGAGACATAACAACATCTCTCGAGCTGAGAGACGAAGCACACCTCTAGAGGAATGGAGTGGAACAGATGACGAGGGTTCACTAGGTAGACAACAATTCCACACCTAAGAAGGTGGTAAACGGTTGTCAACATAGCGAGGAGTTGAGTTGCCATGATACCATAACGATGCACCTTAGGGAAGGTGACTCGTAGATATATCCCCTTAAGTGGCAAAAAGAATTACCTTTGATTCAAAGATCATTGAAACTCTTTGTACCAGCCTAAGGCAATCACAAGCGATCATTTGGAGGGGGTCGGTAGGATGGCATATTCGGACTTGGATGATGTGGATTACCTTGTTGAAGACAACGCAATGGATGATTTTTGCTTATCACCGGAAATGGAAAGGACCCATGGTAGAGTGGCACATTGGCGGTGCAAGCTGGGAACAGAATGCAAATGCGGGGAATGATTCTAGTAACTGGGGAAGAACCCAACAATAGAGAGTGAATTCGCTGTTTGAATAGGTCATAGCATTGCCGAGGAAACTGAGAGCAAACCCGGTTAGTGCCGATGATAGCACGTAGCGCTTGTGCGTGCTCTCAAGAACTTGAGCATTTCCACAATCATCAAGGTTTTACCAACATCCGTGTCAAGGGTCCGGTAACACAACTCACTACCATGATGAATGGTGATGGAAGATGCAGATGCAAAGGAAGATAACACCTTCTCAGATTTCACCTTAGCGAAGCCAAGGAACAAAATCTGGATGATCGACCGAGAGACATTTAGCACTCCGCTTCTAATGTTCTCCTTGATGTGCTAGTGTAACCCATTTATAGAGACGGTCTGGTATCTAGAACATCAAGTAAAGGTCGGACTTCGGGAGCACAAGAATCCATAAGGAACAACTAGGGAGGTAAATCCTACGAAATCCTTATGGGGAGGTGGCCAACTTCCTCAAACAAGATACTATAATAATAGGTCTACCGGATGGGTGTGTTGGCCGCGACATCCACCTTACCGGTTATCGGGAGACCCATATTATAGTTCTTGGGAAAATGTTCCAACCATCATATCTGCCTGAGATTCAGATCTGGTTGGTGTCAGGATATTCCAGACTCATCGAGTCTAGGAAGAAAAATGAAAGTTTGCAACACAAATCGACGAGATGACGTTGCGAGATTCTCGGGGAATGAACTACGATAGTAAGCCCCAAAACATGAGCTGTTTCTGCTACAAACATGTGAACACGTTGTCCCAGACAAGCATGACCACATAGTAGTCTTATAATAAAACACTACCGAGTTCAGGAGGGGGAACCATCAACGAGGGTATCGAAGTCTTGTGCATTACCATGGATTAACACTTAACTCCTTTTCTCGAACAAATCAGTCAGTGGCTTGGGGTGCTACGGAACACATATGGAATGGAGGTTGCAAGTCTCCGAACCACAGAATACTTTCGCACGTATGCATGACTGATTTGGGATGATTCCAAAGGAAACAACATTGACTTTCTCGAATCCACGGCGGCAACTTGCAACAGATGCACATGAATTAAAGGAAGTCACTACCTTCATCCAAACACATGCTTCATGAACTAGCATGAAGAAATGCTTTCAAAAGTTTCCAACACTAGCTTAATGTTCAACAAATCATGGAGGAGATAAGGATGTTGTCAATGGGCTCAACAACAATCCATCCGGGTTTCCTTTTAAAAGGAATTCCATAGTTAAGTGAACAAGGTGATAGCATTGGTCAGACCAAAAAGATATAATGGTGTATGCTCGAGGGATCAACCACGAGTAAGACAACATTACGAATATCGTTGGTACTAATTTGATTTGACGATAGCCTACACTCAAATCAAAGGATTGATAAGACAGTAGGTCCAGCAACTGATCACAGGGACCAATCGATGAAGATATCATCTTTCTTCAACACACACTACACAAGAATATCCCTTTGGAACGGACTAAGTCAGACAAGTTTTTATCTTCCAACTCTCCAAGTTGTTGTCCAACTTAACCAGCTAGCTCAGGGATATCTAACACCGATTCTTGGAAAGAAGGTGGTTCATCAGAAACCAACTTGATCACGGGCTCAACATAACGGTCAGGTGACGACCTGGTAGTACTTCCGAGAAGATCTTCGGAAAATCACGAACCACCGATATGTTACTAAGCTCGAGAACAATCTTGCTTTTCAGGGCAAGATGATATGATCAAATGAGCGAGGACTTGACAAATCCTAACTCATCAATCAAAGAGTGCACCAGGAAATAAGGACTAGGTAGCACGATCAATCTTAGAATGGTGATTCAATAACCAACATACTAAAAATAAAATTATTATCCTTTAACTACCAAGCAACGAGGTTGCTAGGAGTATTGATTTCACACATCACAATTCATTTGTCGGTATTCCGGTTGCATCAACACGGAACCGAGGAATGAAAAAGGATGGCGAGAAGTATCACTATGTCAAGAATTCACAAAAGGTGGTGCAATTCTCATGAAATTCCTGTCATAAAGAAAGTAATACTTCAGGGTAGAGCAGACCAGAAGCTGGATTGTAACTTGATCTGCGGAACACAACTACTTTGACCCAATCCTAAATATGGATGAGGTACTGGAGTTTGTTTCTCCTAGTCATTCAGGACGGAATGGCTTGACGGGCCACAAGAGTAATAGGCATCGACAAACGAACGCGCGCATACTCTTGACTATCAATTGATACACGAAGGTCAGTAGACAACTAAAGAGGGACAACTCAAAGGAACATATAACTTTCTGAGTTGTGGATGCATAAATTAGTATGTCGAACCGAGTTCAACATAATTCTTCCGGATAACCCATGCAGAAAGGTAGAACTGGCAGAGTCACGATTTATGAATGGAGAACTCCTCAAGAATAATCCTGTTGTGATATTTCAGTTCAACGAGGAACTTCTGCCATAAGTAGTACATGGTATTTGGAAGAAGAAGATACCACGGACTTCAAGGACTATTGCAAAGGTTACTAATATCCTAAAGGCACTAGCAATTACTATCAACATGAAGTAGGTAGAGTGAATCTCGGGTTCAGAACCCAGGAGTAGAATACCTACTACTAAGTAGCATCACGGGATGCTTCCGAGAATAAAGGCCAGAATCTTCACACTAGGACACAAATCATGGCTAGACCACTAGATGATCCCCTAAGCACTTAGGGTCATAATAATAATTCCAACATATATGTCGAGGCAATAATTACCTCAACACACCGATTAGTGTGGTTAATCTGGCCCATGGGAACATCGGAAACAGAAGGAAGGGATTTGCAAATGCATCGGACTATTTAGAAACCTGGGATGATTCGGACAGCATAACGGCTATAATTGCTCAAAAAGATTTGAGACAATCACAAAAATGGTGGCATAACCACTCAGAAGCACAATATCAAGGTTCCGAGATCAACAATTAACATACGGAAGTAGTAGGAACTGAACTGAGACTTAAATCCAACAATCTTATAAGTCTACTGATTAGTAACACGTGATCCTAATAGAAAGAAGAGATAGCCTAGTTCTTAATCCCCGCAGGAAAGATAAGATGACTCAGATCAGAAGGGCATGAGGTATAAGGAGTAAAAAGAGCCTTACGTTCCATCCCACGATCAATTCCCTTATATAACTAAAGAATTTCTAGACTCAACTTCGACCAGTTTGGCTTGGTAATCCTACAGGCAGTCAAGCTCTGATACCAACGCTGTCAGGACCCCGACTCAATGCCACATCGATCTAGCATGTAACACCTCATATCACTTTGCGGCCTCACGCACGGTATTCCCACGGGTGTCGCCTTACCTTTGCCCGGGACCGTTTGCGCCTTTTGGCACACGTATATGACAGTGTCGCTAGCATCCATATGATAAGGAGCCCGGGCTGACATGGCTAGTCGTAAACCCAAAGCGGCACAGACTTACAGGGACAGGCATCCATGACCCAGCATCGAACGTGTCGGTCATCAGCAAGTGAATCCAGGCTGTAGCACTGGGCTAGCAGGACTCCGGTGAACCGGGCTGTAGCGGGCTAACAGGACTCCGGTATTCACCGCGTGACATTTCCCCGAAGGGACAGACACAGGAACGAAGAAGGACACATGCCGGCCAGCCTAAGTGTTCCGGAGCAGTAGCAAGCTACCATGGCTCGGTGGAAACACTAGGAGACATTTCCCCGTAAGAGAGGCTACTAAAGATAAACAACTAGATGGTCAGATCCCACACATACCAAGCATTTCAATAACATACACACAATATGCTCGATATGTGCAAATACAACATGGCATCACAACATGACTCTATGACTCAAGTAATCTATTCAATAGGCTCCGAGGAGCGAGACATTACAAACATGGGTCTCATGACCCAACATTCAGAGTATACAAGTCAAAGCACAAGCGGAAGCTATCATGTCTGGGTACAGACATCTATAAATGAAAAGGCCGAGAAGCCTGACTATCTATCAGATCCTGCCGAGGCACAAGATCGTAGCTGAGGTAACAAGCTAAACGTCGAAGACCACGCGGAAATACTAGTGAGACTGAAGTCTCTCTGCAAAACATAAAATAGGCAAACGTGAGTACAAATGTACCCAGCAAGACTTACATCAGAACTAACTACATATGCATCATTTTCAACAAAGGGATGGTGGGGTTTAACTGCAGCAAGCCAGCTTTGACTCGGTGGCTATCCTGAACTACGACTGCGAGTAACTCTTTTGAGGTGGCGCACACGAGTCCACATATTCACCATATCAATACACCACTATGGATCCGCTCCCGTCTCCCTACGAGAACGCCATCCATAGCACTCACGCTTATCTTGCGCATTTTAAAGTATCCACTTTCACTTGTCTATGAACTGATATAAGCAACCCAGAGGTCCTTTTCCGTGGACACGGCTATTCGAATAGATTAGGTTAACCCTGCAGGGGTGTACTTCTTCACACACGCTCTCACCACTTACCGCCGTTTACACGACATGTACTCGGCAACCTTCAAGCGGAAGCCCAACGTGGGTGTCGGCCACGACCTACCTAATCACCTAAGTCTCTAGTCCAGGTTTATCGCCTATTCGGGTTCCATCCATGAGGAGATCCGGCCGGAGTTTCGCTCACAGCCCCAAACGATGTGAATAGGGTTCCCGAGACACCAAACGGGCGCCCGGTACACCGTGCCACGTGCCTACCGCATCACAGCCCACCCCTACGGTCAGCGCTGCCCACGGCCTCCAGCAGGCTACAAACACCAGAAACTACTTGCAACTCCTGGACAGAGGACAAGGGTGATTAAGAAGCCGAGAGGGTCCATTGGTTTCGGGCCCAATGCGTGGTAGTAGCTGAATCATGGATCACAAACACAGAACTCAGTTCCTGAGGACGGCTGCATTGAGACAACCCACCATGTACTCCTACATGGCCTCTCACCGCTACCTTTACCAAATCGTGTTCACACACTTAGCTCACACACAGTCGGACATGTTCACACACCTCTGATTCATCCCCGATGAATCAGAACTGACTCAACTCTAAGCAGTAGCAGGCATGACAAACAAACATGAATGAGTAGGCACAACAGGGCTCAAACAACTCCTACTCATGCTAGTGGGTTTCATCTATTTACTGTGGAATGACAGGTCATGCAAAGGATAAAGGGGTTCAGCTACCGCAGCAAGTAACAGATGAATCGATGTTGTCCTAATGCAGTAAAAGAGAGCAGGAGCGAGAGAGTGGGATTTTATCGGAATGAACAAGGGGGCTTTGCTTGCCTGGCACTTTTGAAGATAACATTGAGTCTTCATCAGTGTCAACGATCACATCATCGGTATCACGTCTATCGAGAGGGGACAAATACCGGCAACACAGAAAGAAACACAATCAATGCAATGCACAATATGATGCATGATCATGACATGGCAAAATGAATGTGTTTTGGGCTAATGCAACTAAAACCAGATTAAATGAAGTTGGTTTGTATCCAAGATTCAAATTCAAACTCCATATGTGATTATTCAAATGCCATGTAATTGATTTGTGCTAAACAGCAGCTATAAGTTGTTCTAACATGCATGAAAATGGTACAGATGGATTCCTTGAATTTTTCTGATAATTTTTCATATATAAATTATTTAATTTGGAGTTACGGTTAATTTTCTATGATTTTTAGAAGTTTATATAATTTTCTGGATTTTCTGAATTATTTTAGAAAATGATTATCTGCGTCATCATTGCGTCATGCTGACCTCAGCAGGTCAACAGACTGGGTCCAGGTCAAACCTGACACTGGGACCCACATGTCAGTGTGATTAGCTTAACTAAAATTAATTAAACTAATCCTAATAGTTAACAGGGCTGGGCCCCACCTGTCATTGACTCAGGAGAGTCAACCGGGGCCCACCCGTGGTCAAAGTCAAAGTCGGCTGCCGGCGTTTAGCCGCCGGCGAGCCCGACGCGGCGGCGAGAGTGGTTTTGGCCACTCCGGCGACCAAATGGGCCGCGGAGGGCATCTAGGAGGAGCTGGGGACGAGCCGAAGCTCTTGGTGGAGTCAGTTGCGCTCGGGGCGGCCGGAATCGGTGCCGGCGGCGAGCGAGGCGGCGGCCGGAGCGTCGGGTTCGAGCGGGGCGAGGCCACAGAGGACGGGAGGGATGGTTAAGGGGCTCGCCGAGCTCCTGAGGATGCTAGGAGCACGGTGCCGTGCTCGGTTTCGAGCCTTGCTGTCTGCAGTGACGGCGGCGACATCGCCGGCGGAGCCGAGCTCGCGGCTCCGGTGGGATCGGGGCTACAGGGCACAATCGAAGGGGGGAAGAGGGAGGGGAGGCGTAGGAGCTCACAGCGGTGCCGTAGAGGAGGTCAGCGAGCTCGGGGAGGTCCTAGCAGCGATGAATCGACCGGAGGCGGGCTCGAGCGCTGGAGGTGGAAGACGACGGCGGTGGCGACGTTGCAGGGGCTCCCGCGGTGCGCTTCTCGGCGAGGAGGAAGAGGTGGTCGAGGCGGATCTCCTGGGCACTTCGGGTGGCAGTGAGGAGCACGGTGGCTATGGCGAACGGCGTCGGCGACGACGAGCTCCGCTCGGGCGCGTGCAGGGAGAGAGCAGAGGAGGGGGAGAGTGAGCGAGGGGGCCAGCGGGATCGAGGCGGCGCCGAAGAGAAGGCCCGAGGTGCCGCGGTGGCGAGGGACGCAGGCAGGCAGGGAGGTGGCGTGGCGCCACGGCGCGCGCGTGCGCTGTCTCCCTCCTCTGCCTACTGGCAGAGGTAGAGGACGACTGGCACCAGGCCAGTGGGCTGGGCCGGCCCGATGAGCTGGCCAGCTGGGCCAGGTAAGTGGCGTCAGGTAATCCCCTTCTCTCTCTGTCTTTTTCTAATTATTTCTGTTTTCTATTTTGTTCTGCTTTGTTTTGATTTAGTTTAACAACTAAATCATTTAAATAAATTCTGTAGATTTTTATGTGGCTTGCTAAAATATATACAAAGCCACTCACAAACTTCCAGAATTATTGGATTCATATTTAATATATATTAAATATAACTCCAAAGCAAGTAGTTATTGGATTAATTCAAATGGCCAAAATAATTATCTCTGTGACTCCAAAATATTGGTTTAAATTTTACCTCTTACCAATATTTTTATGGAATAACAGGAACATTTTCTTGGACACATTTGAGAAGATTTAATTGTTGGTTATTTTTAGAGGTTTCCTGAGGCTTTTGAAAATTCAAATTTCATTTGAATTTAAACATGATGCAGCAACCAAGCTAGTCCAAGGCCAGGGTAAAGCTAGGGATGTGACAACCGCCACCCAGGCTCAAAGGGATCATAAGATTATTCATGCTAGAAACTTCCGTGTGCAGCCACATGCTATTATGGGCTCTAGCATAGTTGATTAAGTCGTGCAAACTCTTACAGTGGTAGACTAGCAGATGTAGGGGAAAGTAGGTGTACGGGTCTACCCAATCGTAAGGTGCTTGCGCTTCTGAAAGACTATGTCTCGGTCATCCATTTCTCAAACACCATGCAGTGCGAGAAAATCAACGGAGGAGATCGGGTCTTGTGGGGAAAAGTGCGCAACCTCTGCAGAGTGTATAAACTAATCATGATTAGCCGTGTCCCTGGTTATGGACGTTTTGAGTATCTAGTACTTGGATTATCATGTGAATCTCATCATGTTACTCTAATTAATGTTGTTGGGTTTTTAATGATGATGCTTAATTGGGATTGAGGATGCTGTCAACCATTCTCAATGTTTAACAACTACCATGATAGTTAAATAAAATTTATTCCTTTGCAGTAGGGAAAAATTGGCTTTATGCAAAAACTGTAACCATAGAGCTTTCCACCAGCCATATATGCATGTAGTATAGCTATGTCATTTCATTACTCTCTATGTGTTACAGTGCCAACATATTCCATGTGCTGACCCATTTTCGGGCTGCAACGTTCATGTTGCAGACTTTTCAGATGACGAGTAAGATGCCTTAGGATCGTGGTCCTATACTCAGTGATGTCGTTGGAGTTAATGGACTCACTTATCTTCCAAGCCTTCCGCTGTTATCGTTATTAGATGGCCTTAAGCCATATTTATTGTAATAAGCTCTCTCTTGAGACATTCGATGTAATAAGTGTGTGATTGCCACTCTGTTATAAATCCTTCAAGTACTGTGCGTGTCAGCATTACTGATCCAGGGATGACACTGATGCACATAGATTGGACTGTTTGAGGTCTGCTCGCTACATTCTAAAAGACTCTCAAAATAATATAAGTGAAGCATGAGAGATCAATAATTTCTACAAAATAAAACCACCACCGTGCTCTAAAAAGATATAAGTGAAGTACTAGAGCAAAAATTTCTAGCTCAAAAGATATAAGTGAAGCACATAGAGTATTCTAATAAATTCCGATTCATGTGTGTCTCTCCAAAAAGGTGTGTACAGCAAGGATGATTGTGGTAAACTAAAAAGCAAAGACTCATATCATACAAGACTCTCCAAGCAAAACAAATATCATGTGGTGAATAAAAATATAGCCCCAAGTAAAGTTACTGATAGACGAAGACGAAAGAGGGGATGCCTTCCGGGGCATCCCCAAGCTTAGGCTTTTGGTTGTCCTTGAATTTATCTTGGGGTGCCATGGGCATCCCCAAGATTAGGCTCTTGCCACTCCTTATTCCGTAGTCCATCAAATCTTTACCCAAAACTTGAAACTTCAGAACACAAAACTCAACAGAAAATCTCATAAGATCGGTTAGTGCAAGAAAGAAAAACCACTACTTAAGGTACTGTAATGAACTCATTATTTATTTATATTGGTGTTAAACCTACTGTATTACAACTTCTATATGGTTCATACCCCCCGATACTAGCCATAGATTCATCAAAATGAGCAAACAACACACGAAAAACAGAATCTATCAAAAACAGAACAGTCTGTAGCAATCTGTAACTTTCAAATACTTCTGTAACTCCAAAAATTCTGAAATAAATTGGTGGACGTGAGGAATTTGTCTATTAATCATCTGCAAAAAAGAATCAACCTAAAAGCACTCTTCAGTAAAAAATGGCAGCTAATTTTGTGAGCGCTAAAGTTTATGTTTTTTACTGCAAGATCATATAGACTTCACCCAAGTCTTTCCAAAGGTTCTACTTCAAACAAACACTAATTAAAACATAAAACCACATCTAAACAGATTCTAGATGAATTATTTAATACTAAACAGGAACAAAAATCAAGGAACAAAAATAAAATTGGGTTGCCTCCCAACAAGCGTTATCGTTTAACGCCCCTAGCTAGGCATAAAAGCGAGAACAGATCTAAGTATTGCCATCTTTGGTATTCAATTCATAGGTGACTCTCATAATGGATTCATAAGTTAATTTGATTTTATTCCTAGGAAAGTGTTCCATGCCGTTCCTTAATGGAAATTGGAATCTAATATTTCCTTCTTTCATATCAATAATTGCACCAATCGTTCTAAGGAAGGGTCTACCAAGAATAATAGTACATGAAAGATTGCAATCTATATCAAGAACAATAAAATCTACGGGAACATAATTCATATTTGCAACAATAAGAACATCATTAATCCTTCCCATATGTTTCTTAATGGTGGAATCTGCAAGGTGCAAGTTTAAAGAGCAATCATCAAATTCACGGAAACCTAACACATCACACAAAGTTTTTGGAATCATGGAAACACTAGCACCCAAATCACACAAAGAATAGCATTCATGATCTTTAATTTTAATTTTAATAGTAGGTTCCCACTCATCAGAAAGTTTTCTAGGGATAGAAACTTCTAATTCAAGTTTTTCTTCATAAGATTGCAGTAAAGCATCAATGATATGTTTAGTAAAAGCTTTATTTTGACTATAAGCATGAGGAGAATTCAACACAGATTGTAACAAGGAAATACAGTCTATTAAAGAACAATTATCATAATTAAATTCCTTGAAGTCCAAGTTAGTGGGTTCATTGCTATGTAAAGTTTTGACCTCTTCAATCCCACTTTTACCAATTTTTGCATTAAGATCTAAAAACTCTGAATCATTGGGACGCCTCTTAACTAAAGTTGAATCATCTCCAATCACATTATTATCAAGATTCATATTGCAAAACAAAGATTTGATAGGAGACACATCAATCACTTTTATATCTTCATCTCTATTTCCTTCTAACCCTTCTGGTTTGGTGGCCATCTTATTAACTAAGGTGGCCTGCTTATCAGAAATTTGGTCTATTGATTTTTCAAGACGAGCAAATTGAGAATTCAAACCATAAAATTCCTTAGACATATCATCAAGCTCTTTATTCATGTATTCCATAAAGCTTTTTTGTTCTTTAAGGTCGTTTCTAAAGAAATTATTATGCTCAAATTGTAAAGTCATAAAGCTTCTAATGTTGTTTTCAATTTCTTCCAACCTTCAAAGGTGAGGATCAACGTTTTTAGGCAAGGCCATTAGGGCAAACAGGCACAAAAGAGGCAAGCGAAAAAGAGGTGAACAGAAAAGAGAGGGCGAATAAAACGGCAAGGGTGAAGTGGGAGAGAGGAAAACGAGAGGCAAATGGAAAATAATGTAATGCGAGGGAGAAGAGTTTGTGATGGGTACTTGGTATGTCTTGACTTGTGCGTAGATCTCCCCGGCAAAGGTGCCAGAAATCCTTCTTGCTACATCTTGAGCATGCGTTGGTTTTTTCCCTTGAAGAGGAAAGGGTGATGCAGCAAAGTAGCGTAAGTATTTCCCTCAGTTTTGAGAACCAAGGTATCAATCTAGTAGGAGTCTCCTTCCAAGTCCCACGCGCCTACACAAACAAACAAGAACCTCGCAACCAACGCGATAAAGGGGTTGTCAATCCGTTCATGGCCACTTGCGACAGTGAGATCCGATAGAGATAATAAGATAAGATAAATATTTTTGGTATTTTTATGATGTAGATTGGAAAGTAAAGATTGCATAATAAAGTAGATCAAAAACTTATATGATGGGAAGTAGACCCGGGGCCATAGGTTTCACTAGTGGCTTCTCTCAAGATAGCATAAGTATTACAGTGGGTGAACAAATTACTGTTGAGCAATTGATAGAAAAGTGCATAGTTATGAGAATATCTAGGCATGATCCTGTATATAGGCATCAGGTCCAAGATTAGTAGACCAACTCCTGCCTCCATCTACTACTATTACTCCACACATCGACCACTATCCAGCATGCATCTAGAGTATTAAGTTCATAAGAACAGAGTAACGCATTAGGCAAGATGACATGATGTAGAGGGATAAAATCAAGCAATCACTACAAAAAAAAGACACATCCATGACATTTTGGGCCGAACGAATTTTTTCTGTCATACTTATGACACATCTATGACGATAATTGTGACAAAACCCGGTATCATCATAGATGTGGTGGGCTCCTACTTCTATGCCAAAAAATCATGTCAGAAAATGGCTTTTCGTCCTAGGCGGGCCGAAGACGTAGCTGCATGACATTTTTTGGGCCGTCCATGACGGAAAAAACCGTGGTAGAAGCGAGGGCGAGAAAAATATCGGGGTGTTCCCGGTTACGGTGGTTGGTCGGGGCCGAGCGATGCATGGAGGTTTGCGTGTTTCTCTCGTATACGCACGCGTGTGGGTGCGAGGTGTTGGGCTTTAACTGAACCCGAGTGACTGCACTGCAGGCTACGCATTACCGAACCCGAGCGATCGATCGATGACTGTTAACTAGACCTGATCGAGCAATTCCTTCGCTACTACTGCTAACTGAAACCGATCGATGCTGCCTCTGGATGAACAGTGAGCGTTGTTGGGGGCGGGGGGGCTTTGGATGAACAGTTCCCGGTGGGGGTGGATGGACAGGACCCCGTGGTGTTGCCTCCGGATGAACAAGACCCTGATCGATCGAGCTGGTTGGGGCTGGATGAACAGGACCCCGTGGAGGGCTTGATGAATAGGATGGCCCCGTGGAGGGCTGGATGAACAGTAGATGGTGGAGGGCTGGATGAATAGTAGCCCATGGAGGGGTGGTTGAACAGGAGCCCGTGGAGAGGGCTGGTTAAACAGTAGCCGGTGGAGTAGCACATGGTGGAGGCTGGATGAACAGGAGCCCGTGGATGAACAGTCGCAGGTGGAGGCTGGAGGAGGTCGAGGGTGGATGAACAGTGGCCTATGGAGGCTGGAGGTGGTCGACGGTGGAGATGAGCAGTATCCCATGGAGTCCCGTTTTGCAGTACGCCACACCGCTCCCGATGAACAGGACCCCCGTTTCGACCGTAGTGCTCCAACACAAGTCCGTTTCCTCCGTATTACGGTACGTCACACCCCTCCCGATCAACAAGACCCCGTTTCGACCGTAGGAGGTCCAACACAAGTCCGTTTCCTCCATTTTGTGGTACGCCAGACCCCTCCCGATGAACAAGATCCTGTTTTGAATGTGGCCGGTTGAACACAAGGCCGTTTCCTCTGTTTTGCGGTACGCCATGCCTCGTTTCCATCGGCTGTTCCGTCCAAGTCCTCTCAATGAACAGATGACGCATTCCGTTTCGACCCAGCCGGTTGGGTCCCCATGAACACGACGACGACGCTGTTTCTCCATTCCGACCCAGCCATGTACACGAGCCCTAGCCGTACGTATGCGAGAGTAGGTGTTTGAGACCCCGCCCGTATGTATGTACGTGTCCGTATTTTCTTTCTTGCACACTGGGCGCTGTATGTACGTTTACATGCTACATGTGCGCCTCTGCTACGACACGTGCACG
Organism: Triticum aestivum; assembly: GCF_018294505.1. Taxonomy (NCBI): domain Eukaryota; kingdom Viridiplantae; phylum Streptophyta; class Magnoliopsida; order Poales; family Poaceae; genus Triticum; species Triticum aestivum. Next base: position 502,416,985 of record NC_057810.1, on the reverse strand, counting down.
CCTCTACATCGACCAGTATGTACGTACACGTTCACGACCAGAAGGACAATGCTACATACGCTTCGACCAGGTGGGTCCCGACTGCCAGGCACTTCTTTGTGTGCGAAGATGTAGATGGTGGGTCTTAGCAGTCAGGGGGCGAATCGTATTTTTTTTGCCCGGACGCACTTCCTTGCATGCGAAGATATAGCTGGTGGGTCCCATCAGTCATGGGGGAAACATTTTTTTCGCGAAATACGATTGCCCGTCCGTGGGTCCCTGCTGTCAGGTGGAGGAATCATTATTTTCCGCATAATAAGGAGGCACTTCCTTGCTGCGGCCGTGGACCCAGCTGTCAGCCTGTCCACGTACAGTACTCTTCCAATGGAAGTCAGTCGTTGAGCACATTGACCACGCCACGCCGAGAGCACCAAGGCGGTGGACGACGGCGAGGCCTAGGAAGGGGCGACGCGGAGCCGGGGAAGATGCGTCAGTGGATGCCCACGCGGAGAGGAGTACGAGGGTTCACTTGTTCGGCTACAGTGTGAGGCTGCCGTCGCCGCAGAATAACAGGGGGTGTGGGTGAGTAGAGGGATGGCCTGGCCAGCGGTGGGAGTAGTAGGGGGCAGTGAGGCCTCCGCGGCATCACAACCGGCCATGGGAGGCAGGAGCACGCGACACAACCGGCGCTGGTTTGGGCGGCTGGAGCAAGAAGACCAGAGGTTAAAGAAGCACTACGGCCGTTGGATGAACATCGTACGGTAACTGGAGCTAGAATCGTTCATATTGACTAAGTTGACAAAGCTCTCCGTCCCCGTCAACTTGGTAGGCCCACAAGTCAGCCTCCCACTATGCTGGGTTCCACCTGGCAGGGGGAGTATTCATTTTTTTGTGCGTAATAAGGAGGCACTTCCTTGCGTGCGAAGATAGTTGGTGGGTCCAACCTGTCAGCGGGGGGCACGTTTTTTTCACGAAATACAAAGGCCCTTCCGGTGGGTCTCAGATGTCAGGTGGAGGAATCATTATTTTGTGCGTAATAAGGAGGCATTTCCTTGTGTGCAGCCCTCGACCCAGCTGTCAGCCTCTCCATGTATAGTCCATGTCTGATGGATGTCGTTCATTGACCATGTTGACCAGGCCGCGCCGAGAGCACCATGGCGGTGGATGACGGCGAGGCCTAAGAAGGGAATGACATGGAGCCGGGGAAGACTCGGTAATGGTTGCCCACGCTATAGGGAGTACGAGGGTTTACTGGTCCGGCTGCCGTCGTTGGAAAATAACAGGAGGTGTGGGTGAGTATAGGAATGGCCTGGCCAGCAATGGAGTAGGGTGGGGCGGTGCGGCCTATGCGGCAGCACAGCCGGCCACGGGAGGCGGGAGCGGGCAGTCCCACCGGCGCTGGTTTGGGCGGCTGGAGCAAGAAGATCAGATATTGAAGAAGCAGCACGGCCGTTGGATTAACACCCAACGGTCACTGCTGCTAGAATCGTTTGTGGACTAAGTTGACAAAGCCTTTCATACATGTCAACCTAGTAGACCCACAAGTCAGCCTCCAAATCTATCCCAAACAACATACAACCCGAAATTTTTAGCCAGATTCAAATTAATTTTAAAACTAAATATACCTTAATTGAAATTCAAAGAAATTTTACCCACACAAAAACATTGAAATTTAAAATATCAAAATCTGAAATAAAAAAGTATTTTGATTGCATGTTTGCTGTATTTTTTCATTTTACAACCCATTTATTATTACTTAGAGCCCATTTCTTATTACTTATAGCCCATTTTCTGGGGAAAATGCATCCCTCCTCGTCTTGAAAGATTTCCGGCCCAGCAGGGCATAGAAACGGTGGGAATAGTAGGGCGCGGTGAGGCCTTCGCGGCAGCACAGCCGGCCACGGGAGGCAGGAGCATGCGGCACGACCGGCGCTGCTTTGGGCGGCTGGAGCAAGAAGACCAGAGGTTCAAGAAGCACTACGACCGTTGGATGGACATCGTACAGTCACTGGAGCTAGAATCATTTATATTGACTAAGTTGACAAAGCCCTCCGTCCCCGTCAACTTAGTAGGCCCACAAGTCAGCCTCCCACCAAGGTGGCACTTCCTTGCTGCAGCCGTGGACCTAGCTGTCAGTTGGAGGAATAATTATTTTCTGTGTAATAAGGAGGCACTTCCTTGCTGTGGCCGTGGACCCAACTATCAGCCTCTCCACGTACAGTACACTTCCAGTGGAAGTCGTTTCTTGACCACGTTGACCACACCGTGTTCCGTTGAATGCATGCGTCCATGGGAGTGGTGTGTCCCCACTGTCAGCCTCTCACGTACAGTCATCTTCCGATGACTCTCGGTTGTTGACCACACTGTGTCGAGCGCACCAAGGCCGATGGACGATGGCGAGTGTCGGTGTCAAAATCGGCGGATCTCGGGTAGGGGGTCCCGAACTGTGCGTCTAAGGTTAATGGTAACAGGAGACTCGGGACACGATGTTTACCCCGGTTCAGGCCCTCTCGATGGAGGCAATACCCTACTTCCTGCTTGATTGATCTTGATGATAGGAGTATTACAAGAGTTGATCTACCAATAGATCGTAGAGGCTAACCCTAGAAGCTAGCCTATGATTATGATTGTTGTTGTCCTACGGACTAAACCCTCTGGTTTATATAGACACTAGAGGGGGCTAGGGTTACACAGAGTTGGTTACAGAGAAGGAGATCTGTGATCCGAATCGCCAAGCTTGCATTCCATGCAAATGAGAGTCCCATCCGGACACGGGACGGAGTCTTCAATCTTGTATCTTCATAGTCCAACAGTCCGGCCAAAGCATATAGTCCGGCTGTCCGGATACCCCCTTATCCAGGACTCCCTCAGTAGCCCCTGAACCAGGCTTCAATGACGATGACTCTGGCGCGCAGATTGTCTTCGGCATTGCAAGGCGGGTTCCATCTCCGAATACTCCAAGGTAAATTTCGAACACTTAAGTCGTGTCCGGCTCTGCAAGACAAATTTCACATACCACCGTAGAGAGAACAACATTCCACAAATCTAATCTACTGACAATTCTTCATAGCGTGACATCACGCCATGGCCCGGTCATTATTCGAACCGTTTTTCACAACCAGCTACCGCACACATTGCGAGGCGGTTTCCTTGGCCTGTCTTGTCAAAGCAGAGATCATGTCCCCTTATTGCGGGATCCTCATCAGTACGGGTATGGGTAACCCAACCGTGCCATCAATCGTGGCGCTTGGGAAATGAGTAATTTTGACAAGCAAGTGGGGAGGTGCACATTTTTTCACCGCCTTTACAAAAGGGATAAGGATCTCCCGCTTTCACCCACGCCTTCTTCCTCCTTTGCTCATTCGTTCTCGCACTCTCGAGCCCCAGCGCCCAAGTTCTCACCTTCTCCGTAGGACCATCCGCAGCATGTCCGAAGCGGGAGGCAAGTGGATGGCCTCCTCCGTCATAGAGGAGGACATTACCAACTTCGGGCGGCCGGATACCTGGCCGAAAACATCACGCACAGGCTTCCAGCAGAGGAACAGATCACCCCTACCCAAAAGACTCGGGAGAGAGTAGTATTCCTCCCTCATTTCGTCCGCGGACTAGGATTTCCACTCCACCCGTTCGTCCGCACGCTCATGTATTACTATGGGCTAGATTTCCATGATCTAGCCCCAAATTTTGTCCTCAACATCTCGGTGTTTATCTATGTGTGTGAGGCCTTCCTCCGCATCAGGCCTCACTTTGGCCTATGGCTGCAAATCTTCTGCGTGAAGCCGAAGATCGTTAGCGGCCAGCAGGCGGAGTGCAGAGGCGCCATGGTGGGCAGAATGCCCAACATTACATGGCTTGATGGGTCCTTCGTGGAGACCGTGAAAGGGTGGCAATCAGGGTGGTTCTACATCACCGAGCCGCGCGATGCCAATTGGGTGGCGGCCCCCAAATTTCAATCCGGAATCCCCATGCGGCTCACCTCTTGGAAAAGAAGGGCCTGGCCTGGGGCGAACCTGTGGAGCTGACCGTACTTGAGACCTACATCAAAAGTATGAGGAACAAGAAGATCAAGCTTGTAAACGTGGTCGAGGTTATGCTTGTCCGCCGGATCCTCCTGTCTCAAAGACCAGTGGCGGAGCCAGGATTGAAGCAAAGCCCGGGCCCAATTTTTTTTGGCAACAAGGAAAAACTTTGGCACTTATAATTAACCCCAAAACACACCATGACATTTAAAATAAGATCATATGCAATAACAAACAAAATAAATCTCAATTGTTCAATAATTCTATATTTTAATCTTAGTGTTTAACAACCCAACAGAAGAGATAAATCGTGATAAAACTAGAAATAATATAGGAATATAAAAGAGTACCAAATCAGTTGTTTATTTCATTTGTGGCTCCCATAACATGATCAACGGCAGAAGAAGAAGCAACACCTTCAAGACATCAAACAGGTAATTTCATAAGAAAAGACATAAACATAATGAAATAATAATGACTGAATAGTTGGTTCAAGATTCAGTTAAACTTTCTTCATATCATACATATACAGGGGCAGTAGCCGGAGTAGAGGTAGAGCGGCAGCGTGGAGACGGGGAGTCCGGATTTACGCAGTGGCCTGAGTAGAGCGGTGGCACGGAGACGGGGAGTCCGGATTTACGCAGTGGCCGGAGTACAGCGGTGGCGCGGAGTAGAGCGGTGGCGCGGAGAGGGGGAGTCCGGATTCAGGCAATGACCGGAGTAGAGCGGCGGCGGCGGCCGGCTAGAGCAGCAGCAGACCGGCAGTCCACAGTCCTGAGCATCGGGGAGCAGCCGAGCAGGGGATTGAGGAAGAGCGTCGGCCCTGGGCTATGTCGTGGAGACAAGCGGCAAGGAGCGATAAAGTCGTCGGCGGCTCAGCGGCGCCGCGGTGCACAGGAGGGGAGGCGGCTGTCGCGGTTGCTCCGCTCCTGACTCGCGTCCGTGCATGCGAACGGAAGTGCGTTATGGACTCGTGGCTGCCGAAGCTGAGCGTCTGGGCCTTGGCCATGTCATGGGCTAGGCCTCGGGCCCATCCGAAATACATACCAGAGTAATAGCGAAAGAAAAAGGCCACGCCCCGGGCCTGGGCCCTAGGGGCCTGGGCTGTAGATCCGCCCCTATCAAAGACGGGCATTCAATATGTGGGAGTTCGATCCGGCCGAACACCAGATGCTGCACGAGCTCTTCGACACGATGCATAAGGACATCTAGAAGGTGCTGTTCAAGACCGGCGAAGTTCCTCCTCCCACTTCCGAGGACCGCGGACTCAGCGCAAAGCGCCTTGCCAATCCGGTAAGTCCTGTGAGTATAACAAGATGTATCTTTCCCAACATATTCGTGGGAGGATTTTAAGTCATCATATTGACAAAACAGGATTACGTGGTGACGGCGGAGCGGATCGACTGTCCGGCTCTGCTACCTGAAGATCCAGCGACCACACTCTTGACGGAGATGGTGGTTCCGGCGCCCTACAAGGTGCCGGAGAAAAAGGCCGAGAAGAAGGCCACGGGGACCCGGAAGGGTCTCCGGTGCAAGGCTGCACCAGACGCCTTGTCCGAAGACGATGAAGCACACTCCTCCCACGAAGACGAGGGGAAGGAGAAGAAAAGGAAGACCGCCCCTTCTGGGGAGGCCGAAGGGTCCAAGAAAGCGGCCGCGGGGACCAGAAAAAGTCTCCAGCGCAGGGCCGTGATAGACTCGTCGTCCGAGGATGTCGAGGCAGATTCCTCCCACGGAGACGGGGGGAAACATGAAGAAATGCCCCCTCCCCGCACTGGGGAGGAGAAGATAAGGAAAGCCGCCCCGTAGTGGGAGGCTAGGACGCAGAAGAAGGGAAAGACATCCCTTCCGGATCACTCCACCACGGCCGCCTACAACAAGGAGGAGTGGCTGCCCAGGGGCAAGCCCCGGGCGAAGTCGTAAGTATCCACACTCTGTAATACTTTTCGTGCGACTTTAACTTCATAGTTTGTAATAACGCTGTCGTGGAATTAACACGTCAGATGTCCTTAGTGTGAGGACTTAGTCGCGAGGCCAACGCATCTATGTGGTAGCTTGAGAGGGGTTGAGCGGAATCGAGAGACGCAGCACAAGACAAGGGTTTAGAAAGCTTCGGGCCCCGGGAAACATCATCCGGTAAAAACCCTACATGCTGTTTGAGGCTAGATCTCATTATCATCACGAGGGAGTCGCCGTAAACCGGCTCTCCTCTAGTTGTGTCTAGCCCTAGAGATTGTTTCTTGCTTGTCCCTCTTTGGGGAGCCCTGCCCCTCCTTATATATGTTGAAGGGGCGGGTTACATGTGGAGTCCAACTCGGACTTTAACTTAAACTATTTTGACTTCCTTTCCTGGGCTTCTCAACGTCTGCCGGTTTAACATTGTCTGCCGGTTTAACATTGTTTGCCGGTTTAACATCACCTGTCGGTTTAACATTGTGTGCCGGTTTAACATTGTCTATCTTAGCCATCCGTCTTAACTGTCTGCCGGTTTACCATCCGCCGGTTTACCAAGTCCCGGCCGGTTTACGACTCCGGCCGGGCCATACCGCGGGGTATATCCCCGACATTAGCCCCCAGTTTAATTTGGATTTATCCATGTTAAACTGATCCTGATCATCCTTAAGTCCTTGTCACTTCCTTCTTCTAGAAAATCCGATTAAATAGACCAGCTTCATAATCAATTTGCTGATATTGGTTTCTCATAGAAAATATATTGTGAAGAATAACTCCTTTGATTCAGCTCTCAATGCTTAAAAACAATTTTGATCTTTGAAATACTCATCTGATCTTCAGCCGGTTTAAGAATGTAAAACTTGGCCGATTTACAAATATTGATGGCACCAGATCATAACTGTTTGTTGACATCAGCTTTGAAAATATACCTCTTATATGCCTATCACTTGTGGCCCCCAAGTCTTAAGAAGGTAGCATAGCAACAGCTTAAGACATGCTTCAATATAAATATCACGATCTTGAAGAAATCCAGTTTATTCATCTCAATCACTAGTCAGAATTGAGTATTCCCCATATGTAGCCCCCAAGTGCCGGGTTGTCATGCTTGCAGCAACCTGGGACCTGTAATTTCCTGATGCTCATAAAAACTTCAACCAGTGTAGCCCCCAAGGGCTGGGTCATTATGCAATAATGAGCAGGGACTTTGTAAATATAATCATGTAATCTTTGAACAGCAACGGTGTAGCCCCCAAGGGCCGGCTCAGTAAGATAATATTGAGCTGGGACTTTGATATATACTTCAATGAAAATAACATCATATGATGTAACGCCCATCATGGGGCTTGAATTCACGTCCACAAGGTTAAGAGCCTTGTGCTTTACCAACTGAGCAGTGGACAATGTAATGGATAAAAAACTTTGTACCTTGAATTGTTGACAGAAGCAATTGGTAGCCCCCAAGGGCCGGCTCATTACGATGTGAGGAGTCGGGTCTTCAATAAGGTGAGCAAACAATGACTTTGCATTAGCCCCCAAGTGTCATGGTGCATGCTTGCAATGACATGAGACTTGCATATTTGATGTAATCTCAACTTAAATAATGTAGCCCCCAAGTGCCGGGTTGTAAGCCTGCAGCAACTCGGGACTATTCCTTCAATTGTAGAATAAAAATCATATCCATTGATAATATGATAGCCATTGCGCTAAAGCGACTTTGAAAACCTTAATCATAATACTGGTTATTGATAACCATAATAGAAATCCAGCCATGTTGGCTATTTGAATAATATACCCAATGATTTATAAGTGCATAATTCCAATGGCGCAATCCAAATATATGTTGGCGACTTATAGTCCAAAGCTAGGCCGGGTCAATAAACACCGGATTATAAGTGATTATGTACTGACAACTTGTAGTTGAAAGTCAAGCCGGGTTAATGAACACCGGGTTAATTTGATGACTGATAGTCATGCCGGGTCAATAGACACCGGTTCAACATAAAATTTATCAAAAGAGAAAAATCTTGACAAAGGCAAATAAAACCGTGTAGTCGAGGCTTTTTGAGGGCTGCCAGGCCCAAATTCGAGGCTTTTTGTGGGCTGCCAGGCCGCTGAGTTGAACCATTTAACAAAGCCTTTTAAGATGGACCTCCAACTAACCAATCACCGTTTTAACTTTGACAAGTGCAGGGTCTCAATGAGAGTAACTGTCAAAGGTTCGGAGGGCCGTGCCAGGATGACCTGGATAGGAGTGTCTTACTTGATGAAGGCAGGTTAACCCGGGGTTTTAGGTAAATATACCAGGCTTCCAAGCCGTGGGTCGATACCCAGCTACAAGGGTCCGTTCAAACTCCTTGGTATTTGACACAAGGAGCCCCCAAGTAACATGATGAGCTGTGCTCATTGGGTGCCTATGTTTGAGTTGTGCATAGCATCCAGACTCTCTTTGGCCCCTTGGGTGTGAAGCTCCCAAGCTATGTTATGGCGTGATAGCCAGATTAATGGATAGAACTCTGCTTTGTCAGCTGAAGCCCCCATGTAACCAATAATATGATAAGCCAATAAGGCGAGATACCCATGTTTGAACCGTGCATCATGGCAACAGGTTCTCTTCGGCAATCTTTAAATTTTTGCAAGAGATAAATTCTTCTTGAACCGGGATTTTGAACCGGATTTGAGAGCTTCAAAGCTTCGTGATAGATAAATTTCCCTTGAACCGGATTGTAAACCGGATATTTTGAGAGTTTCAACGCTTTGAGAGAAAGATGTCTCTCGAACTGGATTTTGAACCGGAATCCTTTCTGATGACCCGGAACTTCTTCATTGAGCCGGGATTTTGTCATATACTTTTTGAGCCGGAAATTCTTTGATGGCTTTTAAATTTTCATCAATATAACAGTAGCCTCTGGGACCGGGTTATCTTTCCCTTCAACATCCTGGGGCACTTGAATTTGCTGAAACTGGCAAGATTTGCTGAGTCATATCATCATAGCCCCCGAGTCTTAAGATGACTCAAGGAGTTGTCTTGAGACTCTCCATACTTGACCATAGCAGAAGGTATATATTATTGGTGTTGATCACACGATGTAAATCCATAGAAGGTTGAGGTGACTGCGGCGGGTTATAAATGATCCCGTATGAGCCGTGTCAGCAACTCGGCCAATGGTTCCTTCCAACTGACTGTTTGAAGTTCAACGGAACTGTAGTGGCAGCGATTTGTGCACATGCCCATTGAACCATCCAGCGCAGACAGCTGAATGATAACTTGCCTCCAATTTGTTGGAAGAAAAACCGGGCTACCGAAGCAGTGACTGGCTTTTTATTCAATAAACCGGGCTACCCAAGCAGTGAAACCGGGCTACTGCATCTGGCTCATGCAAACAGATGCGGCCCGATGTGTTGATGTAAACTAGGCCTCGGGGCGGCGATTTGCGCACGTCCATTGACAACGGGCAAACGCGATCCCAACAAGCTGATGTGAACCGGACCGCAAGGGCAGCAGCTTGTGTGCATCCATTCATCATGTGGGATTATCCCCAGGCGGGATATTATCAATCCATGATGTAAACCACATTTGTAATGAATAATAGTTCTGTGTATAAAAATATACAAATCAAAGTAATTTGTCCTTTGATAGAAATAATATGTGTTAATAAAATATATAGAGAAGATAGCACCTTGATTTGTCCGGACGACAGATTATCTGGATGTAATTTCGTAGACAAACCAGTGATGGTATGACCCATCTAATGTAAACATCTGATGATCAATAGTTGCATGCAATTGATGTATCATTTTCAACAGGGTATCACTTGCCCATAAATTTTGGGACGTGCATGTCCCTCCTCTGCAGCAGAATGTCACGTACATGCATAGAACTCCTTTTTGCATGATCAATCTTGGCAACTTGTCTGCACAAAGCCGTAACAGACCAAAAAATTTATCTCGCTCGACGGAGGCAGCAGAGGCGAGCATGGCAGCTTGACTGTTGTACTGAAGTTTGGACACTGTAATGCAGTAAATTGTATGTGGGTATCTGCCGGGTGACCTGGCGAGTTGACGTATACTGAAACGCAGGGATGATGGGCAGAATATGCCTCTGTCTATAGGCCTTTGGCGGTTCGACGGCCGGTCCATGCGGCAGATAAGTGGGCAGCCAAACCCCCGGCCGTGTACTTTTAATATTGGAGAAACAAAAATAACGCCTCGCAATACCACTTGGAGAGCGGCGTCGGTTTAGAGCGGCAGCAATGCGCGGCCGCAGGGAGGTGGCGCAAGGCCGGGGTAGTTTGGCGCACCGGCAAAGGGGGCAGCACAAGGCGAAGGCAAGGCCGCCCAGCGGTGACCCGGTGGCGACTCGGGGGTGTGGCGGCTTGACGCAGCTTGAGAGGCAAAGGTGAGGAGACGCCAACTCAGCGGTGAGGCGATGGCGACTCAGGGGTGAGGCGATGGCGCCCGGCGCAAAGCAGAGCAAGGCGGTCGATCGCGGTGGAAGCGGTGACTCTGGGGTGCCGGGCATCTCAGCCTCCTCCAAGGTGCAGACTTTTTCCTTCAGTTTGTACAGAAAGACTTGCAGGAATAGTACTACGTGAGCACCTAGTACTTGTCGGTAGCACTTGTAATTGATGAAATTATCTTCGACCTTTTCCCACAATGTCATAGCACCAGTAGCTTATGAATTGACACCTCGGGTTTTGAAATCAGCAAAACAGTGCTCGCGGCTCAGCACAGCACAATGCACCGTGAAGCGGCGCTCAGTGGGCTCCAACACAGTGGCGATTTAGAGCAGAGGCACAGGCACTCGGCAACGGAAGTGAAGACCGCGGCTATGGCGGGTCAGCTCAGCATGCTGAACCATGGCGGGAGTGACGGAGCGGTGCTGGTGAAACAGTGAACCGGAGCAAGGCGTGGACGCTCCGGCGAGTCGTTTGAAGTGCGTCAGCCATAGCGGCGGGTTGGAGAGGCACGGCCGAACCGGCGACGGGTTGGAGAAGCACGGACGAACCGGCGACGGGTTGGAGAAGCGCGGCCTAACCGGCGATGGGTTAGCGCAGGTACAGTCGCCGCGACGCGACCGCTCATGGTCGAGGGCGGAACGGACCGGAGATATGATGCAGCGAATCTGGGTCGACGCGGCACCGGCGGCTCATGGAGCGGTAGTTTGAATCTACGGCTCGCTGACAGCCCCTGCAGGCGGCTACGACGGAACTCTTGGTGAACCGGCGATGATGACGGTGTTCGTGGCAAACCGGCAGGTGTCTCAATAGCAAAGGCGGCCGGGCCTTGGCGGGTCGACATGCGGCGGCAGCCCACGGTGTGGCAAAGTGGAGGGATGAGCCGATGGCAGCCGGAGTCGGTTCAAGGCGAGGCCAGCTTGGCGCAAGGTTGGCGGTGGTTTGAAGACGGGGGTGCGAAGGCAGAGGAGCGCTGGCGGCTTCATTGCAGAGGTGACAGCAAGAGCGGCAGGATGGAAGCTAAGCCGGCCCTCCGGCGACCGGGCAGTTTGACGAAGGAAGAAGCTGCCCGCGGGGATGACAGAACAGCTCGGGGAGGCACGACGTTTTCAACAAAAACGTGGCCGGTTCAGAGGAGCTCCGGTAGCAGGTCGAAACAAAGCCGAAGCGGCAGGCACCACAGGATTGAGCGGCTTGGGGTGGCGATTTGGAGATAGCAGAACTGCACAACAACTCGTAGGCAAGGGCCAGGGTGGCTCGGCGTAACAGCAGCATCTCGGCAGCTTGAGGAAGAGCGACGGGGCTGGCCACAACAGCGGTTCAAGGTGCCCGCAAGGACAGCTCAGGCAAGCCGGCGACGGTCGGCTGCTGCTGAAGTCGGGTGCAGAGGTGAGCACGGCGGCGGTCCACGACTCTTCTCCGTTGAAGGGCTGTAGGGGAAGCCCATGGTCGCTGCTCGGGGTGCCGACGACTGGAGGCGACGTAAGACCGGATTATAAGTTCGAGCTGGCAACGAGGGAGCCCGGCGGTTCAACGATGTGAGTCGCAGTAGAAGACCAAGCCCGTGGACCATCCGTGTCCGGGTCGTGACTAGCGGATCTGTATTGACCAAGGCTTGCAATGCTTAAGGGAATCGTTTAGAAACGGCGCACCGGCCGAACCGTTCCGCCGGTTCGCACGCCACGCTGGCAAACACGCCCGCGCATCCCCTTCTCCTTCCTTACACGCCTCCATCCCCTACCTCCAGCCTACGTGCGCGCACCTCCCCTCCCCCGAGCTGCGACTGGGCCTCCACGAACTCCGTCGCCGGCGGCCAGACGCTCCCTCGCCGGCGGCGAGGCGCTCCCTCGCCGGCCACCATGGCTGCCTGCTGCCATGGCCAGATTCATCCCCAACGTACAGCTTTCTAGGGCGCGCATCCCCTCCCCTCCTCCTCCTCCCGGGCAGCGACTGGGCCACCACAAGCTCCATCGCCGGCGGCCAGGGCGCTCCCTTGCCGCGCGCCATAACTGCCTGCCCGCCATGCCCGGATCCACCCGCGTATAGAAGTGTTGCTACCGTCACCTAAAAAAGCTTCAACGGCCATTCAAAAAAGCTTCAACCATAGACATAGAAAGCTTCAATGGCACTGCACAACAAGGGGAAGCTGCAACCATAGTTGAATTTTGCTACTACCGGCGAAGCTTTTTGCTACATCCATCAGGCGGAGCTCGGACCTCGCGACGACGAACAACGATGTTTTGCTGCAACCGTAGCAGGATTTTGCTACAACTAGCATCGTTTTTTGCTACAACCGGCATAATGTTTTTGCTACATCCATCATGGCCGAGCTGCGACCCGCGACGACGACGACGGCTTTTTTGTTACAACTGTCATAGGTATTTGCTACGTCCGGCAACGGGCTTTGTTACATCCGTTCATTTTTTCAGAATGCAAATGTTTTGCTACAACCCGTTTTTTTTGTTGCAACCATGTCTCCATTTTGCTACGACCAACAACGAAAAATGCTACAACGGTCAATTATATTTGCTGGAACCAGTCAATCGTCAGCGAGGCGGAGCTGCATCCATGGCGTGCGCAGGCGGGATCCATCCATGGCGAGCGCGGACGGAGAAGCTGCATCCATGGCGAGCGCGGCCAGCGGAGCTGCATCCATGGCGAGCGCGGCCAGAGGAGCTACATCCATGGCGAGCGCGGATCTCTGACGAGCGCGGCCAGAGGAGCTGCATCCATGGCGACCGCTGTTCTTGGGCAAACGCAAAAGGCCGGCGAGGGCGCCCACCGGCGACGAGGAAACGCCGCGGTGGTGCTTCAAGCTCGGCCGTTCTCTCGCGCGGTATGGCGTGGTCTCGGCGGCGCTCGGGGGAGAGGAGACAACGTGAGGAAGAAGGGAGCCTGGGCGAATCGTTTTCTTTCCTAGATCTGACGGCCTCCCGCGATTTGATCTGACGGCCCGCGCGCGACCGGCCGAAACGTTGGGCCGGTGCGCCGGCGCAGATCACTGCCCAATGCTTAAGCTGATGGTTTGCCTCTGATCTGATCCCATGTAACCGCTTTTCCTTCATAGCCCTTGAATTAATCTTCTAGTAGATTCCTTGTAGCAATCAGAGTTGACCAAAGAAAATCTATTTGGCTTCAGATGATTTTGTAGCAAATCAACTTCATCTTGATGTACGTACGCGGCGGCGGTAACTTGGCGGATCTGAAAAAATAATTGCTGGTTGGAGGCCATGACAATGAGGCGGGTCGAACGACATGGAAGAGGGCAGCGGCAACTTGAGGCACGCCTGGTGGTTCAGCAACATAGGTCGGTTTCACCGCGGGCATTTTGAGGCAGTATTCAGATTCGGCAAGGCGGCTCAGAGGCGAAGGCGGCCGACCGACAAGAGTGACAGCTGCGACCCGGCACCGGTTTGGATGACTGGCGGGTTGGCCAGCGCGGGCGGGTTGTCTGCAATGGAGACGGCGGTTTGACCGCGGCAACTTGGCACACGACAACAGAGGCAGGTTTATCAATCCTGTCAGAGCGGTTCGGACGGCGGCTGCGGCGAGTCAACAGAGCAGGAGGCGGCTCACCCGCGGTATAAGCGGATTGGCCACTTGGGATGCGCCTGGCGGTTCGGAAACATAGTAGCTCGACGTAGGAGATGGTAAAGTGAATCCGGGGCGGTTTTAGCGCGACTTGAGATTCTCCAGTGGCGAACGGAGCAAAGCAGCTGGCTGTGATTCGGAACAGAGACCAAAGTGGAGACTTGAGGCCGCTCAGTCTGAAGTGAAACGGTAGCACGCAGCCATGTATTTACTCTGTATGATTTTGAAAAGGCAATCTCGATCCGGTTGCTTCCCCATGTGGCAGTTTTAGCTAATAAAGAATCTGGAGTTGTAGATCAACCTGACCATCACGTGACCGAGTATTAATTGAAGTAGTACAATTGCTACTGTTGTCTTGTATGAACAGAGGTGTCTTCCCATTGTTTTAAGGATCCACAGTTGCTCCGATTCCTTCGTGTGTATGCATCTTCATTGGTCGGTCAAAGGAAAACAAGGATTCCAGCAATTTGACAGCTTGGTCTCGATGACTTGCAGCAGTTTACCAATCATAACCCAAACCCTAATTTCTCTTGACCCTTGAATCCCACGAAATATAAATCTGAGTTTGATAAACTCGACGCTGATGCAGATCTTTCCAAACCAGTAATTCTTCATCCAGAAAAATTATGAACCTCTCAATCCCTTGTGAAAATCCCTTCAAGAACTCAACACCACCGTGCGCGAGCCCCACGGTGGGCGCCAACTGTCGTGGAATTAACACGTCAGATGTCCTTAGTGTGAGGACTTAGTCGCGAGGCCAACACACCTATGTGGTAGCTTGAGAGGGGTTGAGCGGAATCGAGAGACGCAACACAAGACAAGGGTTTAGATAGCTTCGGGCCCCGGGAAACATCATCCGGTAAAAACCCTACATGCTGTTTGAGGCTAGATCTCATTATCATCACGAGGGAGTCGCCATAAACCGGCTCTCCTCTAGTTGTGTCTAGCCCTAGAGATTGTTTCTTGCTTGTCCCTCTTTGGGGAGCCCTGCCCCTCCTTATATATGTTGAAGGGGCGGGTAACATGTGGAGTCCAACTCGGACTTTAACTTAAACTATTTTGACTTCCTTTCCTGGGCTTCTCAACGTCTGTCGGTTTAACATTGTCTGCCGGTTTAACATTGTCTCCCGGTTTAACATTGTCTGCCGGTTTAACATTGTCTGCCGGTTTAACATCACCTGCTGGTTTAACATTGTGTGCCGGTTTAACATTGTCTGTCTTAGCCATCCGTCTTAACTGTCTGCCGGTTTACCATCCGCCGGTTTACCAAGTCCCGTCCGGTTTACGACTCCGGCCGGGCCATACCGCGGGGTATATCCCCGACAAACGCCGAACATGTATATGCAGTCCGGCTGGGTCCAATCTCGGGGTATCCTCTTTGGATGGGTCTCCGAGTGACTCGGAGATGGATTCACTCCCGACGGCCACCTCCCCACGACCTGCGGATGACAATGAGGTGTTGTCCCAAAGGATACCAGAGCAGGGGCGACAGTTCTGGAGACGCCCCAAGGCAAAATCCCAGACGCCGGGCACATGGGGGGCGGGGGTAAGATCCCCATGGATTATGCGGACGGGAGCCACAGGAAGTCCGACTCCCCGCCGGTTACTGTGCCGGAGCCTCCACAAGTTCCGGATTCAAGCGGGCAACCCCTCGCTAAGGAGGGCGAGCCGGCCGTGCCGAGGACGTCCGCCCAGGCGGAGGCATCAGATAATTTGCTGGAAGTGCTTCGAGGCGCTTCCATTGACGAAGAGCACCGTACTCTTATGAGTACGGTGATTGAGAAGGTTCGGTCCGCCAAAAGCGGATTGACCGAAGCCTGCACCAGCCTCCTAACAGGCTTTGAGGTAAGTAATGAAAAAGTGTGAGAAAATATCACCCAGTAGACAGTAGCCCCTGATACTCTGTTTGGTGTTCGGAAAGAAAAGCCAAACGGAGGGTCAACTTAAGAACCGCAGGAGTCTGATAGTACTTGTCTATGTTAATAAGCAGGCGTTGCTGCTGACCGCTGCTGCGCGCACAGCTGAGGTCACCGGACTCAGGCGGGACCTGAGGCAGGCCAAAGAAGAGCTCGGCCTCGTGAAGAGGCAGCTCGAGGAGAACAAAGTTAAGTGATACCCCGTCCGTGTGTCATATAGAGGAGAAAAATTTGTGATGCTAACAAAAAGCATCATGATTTTTAATAGGGGCCACGACCGAAGTGGCGGCCCTGAAGAAAGCGTTGTCTGAGGCCGAAGCCAAGGCGGCCACAGAGCGCACCGAGCGTGAAAAGCAAGATGCTCGGGTGGGAGAGGTACAGCAAGAGCTCCAGGAGTTTGGCAAGAAGTTCGAGTCCTTGGAGCATGCCTTCAAGACGCAAGCGTCCGAGCTTGCCAAAGCCCTCGAGAGCACGAAAGATGCCAAGGCCGAAGCCCAAAAGGCCCTCCAGGGAATCCAGGCGGCCAAGAAGATAGCGGCGGGTAAGGCATTCATTATGCAGAGCAAGCATGTGGAGGAGACATTTCTTTTACTTAACCGAATTCGGAGCTCTCCAGGGGCATTCGCAAATCAGCCACGCAGCATATCGGATGCCACGGAGTTCTACCGTGTCGAAGAAGGGAGCTCAACGGAGAAGTTATTTTGGTCCAGTATGTCGGAGCCGAACACCCGATGCCCTTGAGTGACCAACTGAAGCAATTGGTCGAACTCCACAAGGCGGCCGAACTGGCCATGAAGGGCCTGATAGTCCGGATGTGGCCTGGTGAGCCTATGCCCAATAGCTACTTTTGCCTTATAAAGCAGATGGTAAATGCATGTCCGCGGCTTGAGGTTATCAAGCAATCCATCTGCATTGAGGGTGCCCGCCGGGCCTTTGCCCGCGCGAAGATGCATTGGGCCAAACTGGATGCTGAGAAGCCGGTGAAGGATGGACTACCTGAGGGTAAGCAGCATCGCTATCTCGAAAAATATTATGATGTCGTTATGAAAGGCGCTCGCCTTGTGGCCAATGAATGTACCAAGGACATAATCTTTGAGTGAATGTACTCATGTCGTTTTTGTAATAGGAAAACGAGTTTGTTTGCACTTATATGACGCTTTGTTGATTTAAAATATTACCTTCTGTGCGGCTATTTATAAAATTCTAAAAGTAGGCCAGTCGTCGGGTTCTGCCCCTTGTAACTAGTACTGGGGTGTTCGTGGAAAACCCAAACACTCTTTATCCAAAATTTTGGTCCTTTAAGGAGGTGTTCAGCATAGCGAATGAGGCAATCAGACTATGTGGCTTTATAACTCTCACTTAGCCATAGAAGTCTACAATTTTAAATTTCGGTGAAGCCCCTAATATTCGGAAGGCCGAATCAGGGCGCTATACACGCCTAAATCGGACAAGGCCGATTCCTCGCCTGAAGTGGAAAAAATCTTAAAGGATTTTGAACCTCTCGAACAGCGACCAGCTCTCGCCGCATCATGCCAGTTAGTTTTCGGCTTTCTCTACTAAGGTGCTCGTCCAGAAGAACCGGGACACAATCACAGTAGTTCTCCCTGCGCTACCTTATCCGATATAACGGAACGTAAGTTACCAAAACAAGGGAGCCGGGCTAACGCAACTATTGACCCAACACATGATTTGGAGCTGATGCATATAATGCTATAAGTTCAGGGTGCCGCACTGTTCAAAGTGTTCGGACTTATCTTGCCGTATTGTGGGGCGCAATAAGAAGCCCCTGGCAAACTGAATGTACCAAATTGTACAGATGCAATATTAAATAAACATTCAAGGGAAGATAGAAATAATAAGCTGACGTTGTATATTGTTTCCCGTTCGAATGATACGTCAAAGCGTATGGGTATAATTGATGTGTTTAAGCAGAAACAAATAGGACTATTTGACATGTCCTATACAAGGGCGGGCCGCATGCGGATATGTGAAACAGGTATAACGATCATTAATCAGAGACCACCTGGGTATTCCCTTGTGCGCAAAGCCTCTTGCCTCCTTGGTTTCACTCCTGGGTATTCCCTTGAGTCCGATGATCAGGTTCTCTGAAGGGGCTGCTCGAAAGTAGGGTCCTAAAAGAGAAAGAAAGTTACAAGGGTATGGGGGCCTTGTGGCGGTTGAACCGCACTATGGACCACCTCATCATCGCGCCTCCGCCTATGCCCATGGTATTTTGAGTGTGTAATTGTGTACACGCGGCACCCGTGCCGCCTGATCTGGGCTGGGGCGGAGGCGTGATTTCTAATCGTGCTCTTGGCGTGCCTGATGGTCCTGCCGCGGGGTCCTCCAGACTCGCTTGGCAGTGTTCGGAGTTGTCATTGCCGAATTGGCGGTTTGCTGAAGAAGGCTGCTCTGTACTTCTGCTGCGAGGGCCGCAGTATGCTCTTCTGTACGGAGAGAGCGGTCTGTGTTTCCATTGACTGTTATAACCCCACGAGGTCCTGGCATCTTGTGCTTGAGATATGCATAGTGTGGTACCAAATTGAATCGAGTGAACGCAGTTCGTCCAAGTAGCGCATGATAGCCACTACGAAAATGGACGATATCGAAGATTAACTCCTTGCTGTGGAAGTTATATGGAGATCCGAAGACCACTTCTAGTGTTATGGAGCCCGTACAGCGGGCCTCTACCCCTGGAATTACACCTTTGAAGGTGGTTTTGGTGGGTTTGATCCTTGAGGGATCGATGCCCATCTTGCGCACTTTGTCCTGATAAAGTAGAATCAGGCTACTGCCACCGTCCATAAGGACTCACGTGAGGTGGAATCCGTTGATGATTGGGTCAAGGACCAATGTGGCTGAACCCCCGTGACGGATGCTGGTAGATGGTCCCAGCGATCGAAAGTGATCAGACAGGATAACCATGGGTTGAACTTTGGGGCGACTAGCTCCATCGCATAGATGTCCCTTAGTGCACGCTTTCGTTCCCAGTTGGGAATATGGGTGACATAGATCATGTTCACCGTTTTCACCTGGGGGGGGGTTTCTTCTGTCCCCCAGTGCTCGGACGTCGGGGCTCCTCGTCATCATCACTGTACAACCCCTTGTCCTTGTTTTCGCCATTCAACTTGTCGGCCTGTTTGAACACCCAGCAGCCTCTGTTAGTGTGGTTGGCTGGTTTGTCAGGGGTGCCGTGAATTTGGCATAAGCGGTCGAGTATGCGGTCCAGATTGGACGATCCCGGATTGTTTCTTTTGAACGGCTTTTTCCGCTGACCGGATTTTGAACCACTGAATCCAGCGTTGACTGTCGTGTCTTCGGTGTTGTCGCCGTTGTTACGACGCTTGTGTCTATTGCGTCGCGGCTTGCCGTTACTGTCACGGACATCTATAGATTCATTATTATTCTCAATCAAAGTAAACAAAGGCATATCATTAGGATCAATAGTGGCACTTTTAGTAGCAAACAATTTCATAAGTTCATCCATCTTTCCACTCAAAACATTAATTTCTTCTATAGCATGAACCTTTTTACTAGTAGATCTTTCAGTGTGCCATTGAGAATAATTAACCATAATATTATCTAGGAGTTTAGTAGCTTCTCCTAAAGTGATTTCCATAAAAGTGCCTCTCGCGGCCGAATCTAAAAGATTTCTAGAAGCAAAATTCAATCCGGCATAAATTTTTTGTATGATCATCCATAAATTCAAACCATGTGTAGGGCAATTGTGTATCATTAATTTCATCCTCTCCCAAGATTGTGCAACATGCTCATGATCAAGTTGTTTAAAATTCATAATATCGTTTCTAAGAGAGATGATCTTAGCGGGAGGAAAATACTTAGAGATAAAGGCATCTTTGCACTTATTCCACAAATCAATACTATTTTTAGGCAAAGACGAAAACCAAGTTTTAGCACGATATATAAGTGAAAACGGAAATAAGTTCAATTTCACAATATCATTATCCATGTCTTTCTTCTTTTGCATATCGCACAAAACAACAAAGTTGTTTAGATGAGTAGCAGCATCTTCCCTAGGAAGGCCGGAGAATTGATCTTTCATAACAAGATTCAACAAAGCAGCATTGATTTCATAAGATTCAACATCATTAAGAGGAGCAATCAGAGTGCTAAGGAAATCATTATTATTGGTATTGGAAAAATCACATAATTTAGTATTATATTGAGCCATTGTGACAAGCAATCCAACACAGAAGCACACAAGAGACAAGCGAAAAAGAGGCAAACAGAAAAGAGAGGGCGAATAAAATGACAAAGGTGAAGTGGGGGAGAGGAAAACGAGAGGCAAATGGCAAATAATGTAATGCGAGGGAGATGAATTTGTGATGGGTACTTGGTATGTCTTGACTTGAGCGAAGACCTCCCCGGCAACAGCGCCAGAAATCCTTCTTGCTACCTCTTGAGCATGCGTTGGTTTTTCCCTTGAAGAGGAAAGGGTGATGCAGCAAAGTAGCGTAAGTATTTCCCTCAGTTTTGAGAACCAAGGTATCAATCCAGTAGGAGTCTCCTCCCAAGTCCCACGCGCCTACACAAACAAACAAGAACCTCACAACCAACACGATAAAGGGGTTGTCAATCCCTTCACGACCACTTGCGAAAGTGAGATCTGATAGAGATAATATGATAAGATAAATATTTTCGGTATTTTTATGATATAGATTGAAAAGTAAAGATTGGAAAATAAAGTAGATGAAAACTTATATGATAAAGAGTAGACCCGGGGGCCATAGGTTTCACTAGTGGCTTCTCTCAAGATAGCATAAATATTACGGTGGGTGAACAAATTATTGTCGAGCAATTGATAGAAAAGTGCATAGTTATGAGAATATCTAGGCATGATCTTGTATGTAGGAATCATGTCCGCAACAAGTAGACCGAAATGATTCTGCATCTACTACTATTACTCCACACATCGACCGACTCCTGCCTGCATCTAGAGTATTAAGTTCTTGAAAAACAGAGTAACGCATTAAGCAAGATGACATGATGTAGAGGGATAAACTCAAGCAATATGATATAAACCCCATCTTTTTATCCTAGATGGCAACAATATAATACATGCCTTGCTGCCCCTGCTGTCACTGGGAAAGGACACCGCAAGATTGAACCCAAAGCTAAGCACTTCTCCCATTGCAAGAAAGATCAATCTAGTAGGCCAAACCAAACTGATAATTTGAAGAGACTTGCAAAGATAACCAATCATACATAAAAGAATTCAGAGGAGATTCAAATATTTCTCATAGATAAACTTGGTCATAAACCCATAATTCATCGGGTCTCGACAAACACACCGCAAAAAGGAGTTACATCGAATAGATCTCGAAGAAGAGGAAGGAGAACTTTGTATTGAGAATCAAAGAGAGAGAAGAAGCCATCTAGCTAATAACTATGGACCCGAAGGTCTGTGGTAAACTACTCACAACTCATGGGAGAGGCCTTGGTGGTGATGGAGAGGCCCTCCATGGTCGATTCCCCCTCCGGCGGAGCACAGACGAAGGCTTCAAGATGGGATCTCACGGATATAGAAGGTTGCGACGGTGGAAATAGTTTTTCGTGGTGCTCCTGGATGGTTTCAGGGTACGTGGATATATATATATATATACGAGGAAGAAGTAGGTCGGTTGAGCCACGAGGGGCCCACGAGGGTGTGGGGCACGCCCACCCCCTTAGGGTGCGCCGGGCACCCTCGTGGCCGCCTCGTTTGCTGCTTGACGTCCACTCCAAGTCTCATGGATTGCGTTTGTTCCGAAAAGATCGCCTCCGAAGGTTTCATTCCGTTTGGACTCCGTTTGATATTCCTTTTCTGTGAAACACTGAAATAGGCAAAAAAACAGCAATTCGGGCTGGGCCTCCGATTAGTAGGTTAGTCCCAAAAATGATATAAAAGTGTAAAGTAAAGCCCATAAACATCTAAAACAGGTAATATAATAGCATGGACCAATCAAAAAATTATAGATACGTTGGAGACGTATCAATGCTCCGCCTAGAGCATGTGTGTGTGAGATGGAGTCTTAGTGTGTGTGTGTGTGTGTGCGTGTGTGTGTGTATGTGTTTGTGTGTGTGTGTTTGTGTGTGTGTGTGGGTGTGTGTGTGAGAGAGAGAGATGGAGTCTCTCTGTGTGTGTGTGTGATGGAGTCTTAGTGTGTGTGTGTGTGGGGGGGTGCGTGCGTGCGTGTGTGTGTCTGTGTTTGTGTGTGTGTGTGGGGTGTGTGTGTGTGTGTGTGTCGCGGGGTCCTTGATGGCGGATGTAATTTAAGTGTGCATGGCTTCATCATAGAGAGGTGATGTGTATGGCAGAGGCCACCAACGATGGGGTGCGAGAGAGAAAATGCCCATAGAGAGGGAAGAGAAGGTGTGTGCGCGTGAGAGGAGTCGACATTGAGAGTACGTGTTTGTTCGAGAGACACCGGGGAAGACTACTATATATCGATGGTGCATGTAGGCGGGAATTAAACGAAGGGATGGTGTTATTGGTTTTGGGGATATAGGGGAAGAGTGAGAGGGGGTAGCTAGAAGGAGATCGTTAAGTGTGTGTTTTACCCATCCAGGCGGAAGTTATGTGCACACAAGAAGAGAATGATTTGATGTGGCGTTAGGGTTGAAAGGTAATTAACTACGTATGGAGACATAGAGACCTTGAACGTGCATGTGTGAGAGGTATACATGTATACGTGGGATGTGTTGTGTGTGCGCCTGCATGATCAAGATAAAAGAAAGAAGACATAAGTCATAAGATCAATGACATGGGAGAGACGGATCGGTATGACAATATGCATGCATGTGAGAATGCAGGGAAGAAGGCCCGACAATCGAGCATGTGTTTTTGTCTTTAAGAGATAGTGGCATGGGCTGGAGCATGCATCTATGGCGAGCAGAGGGAGTGAGGCACAACGATTGTGCAAAAGAGATAAACCTATAAATGCATATGTATGGAGAGACATATATAGTGTGGGTGATTGGAAGCAAGTCTACGTGCGAGAAAGAAATGTTGACGGAGAAACTATAGATAGATACAGAGATGGAGATGCTAGCTAGAGGGACATCCGCTAGTTTGAGTGTTGGAGATGACCGCCGGGTGGTTCCGAGGGTGAAGTTATGTGTGTGTGAGAGAAAGATAAAAAGAGGGCACTTGACTGCATGTAGAGACAAACATATGTAGTGTGCATGATAGGAAGCAAGAGTGAGGGAGAGAAATAAGGTTGATGGAGAAATAGATAAATAGAAAGATAAAGATGCTATCTAGTGTGCGTTAGAGATAGGAGTCGAGTGGATCAGAAGGCTGAGTTATGTGTGTGGGTGTGGGAGAGATAGAGGGAGGGTGCATGTGAGTCACATACAAACAAATATCAAAGAGAAGATCCTGAGAGACGGAGTTTTGTGTCTGCGAGAGAGAAAGATATTTCACAACGAGAGTTATAGCTAGAGAGAAATATGAGGGAACGCAAGATATCTCTAGGGAGAGAGTGTGTGTGTGTGAGCAACATACAAGAGAACAGTGGAGAAATATGAGACCTTGGGAGACATAGTTTGTGTTTGTGTGTGAGAAAGAGATATTTAAGAGCAAGAGTTGTAGGTTCTCATACCTAAGGAGCGAAAGACATCTCTGTATGAGGGGTGTGCGAGTGGCACACAGGGGAATAGTAGAGAGAAATGAGACCCCAGGAGAAAATGTTTTGTGTTTGTGTGAGAGAAAGAGATTCCACATGGAGAATCATAGTTAGAGACACATAGCATGGAGCAAGATATACTTAGAGAGAGATGGAGTGATGAAGGTCGAGGGAGAGAGTACCGTCAGTGTGTTACGAAGATAAAAGATCATTGTCGACATACAGGTAGCACGAGAGATACCCAAGAGACGATGAACGCGTATAGGTCTAGAGAGATAGTCCTATATAAGCATGAGTGATAGCTATGTGAGACGAATATCTGGATTAAAGGGGATTCAAATATTTAAACTGGAGATCACGGCATCGATAATATCATAACGCAAATTGGTGTATCAAACATGCATATTCATTTGAATTTGGGGACACGTGTAATGTTATATAGTTCATCAATATTGGTGATCCATAGATTCTTTAATTAGAAACAATGCATGGTTTATATGCAATTAATGTCTAAACGGGATTACACTATATGTTGCGTGTGTGAAACACATTATACATGTTTGAGAAGTAAAAAACCCCGCATGAAACACATATTAATTGGAGACAGTTAGCGAGGAATGCATACATTGGATTTCAACATAAAGTGGTTTCAAATATTTGAAAATCCAAATTGATGGATACAACCTTATGAATCTGAGATCATGCCATTTGTAAACCATATTTATGTATAAAGGGTGTTGTGCTTTTGAAATTATATACGAAAAAATGTTGTATATAGGATTTTATTTTATCCCGCCCGAAAAAAATAGAATACAAACAAGATTCGAATTGAGTTGGCACGGTAAACATGCACTCTGCAAAATTTGACGAAGCGGGGAAAGTCGCAGTAACCGCCCGAAACCAAAATCTGCGAGATGGAAATTACTACTGCCTATCCCTGCCATGCAAAGCCTATCTGCTCGATTTCTATAGGTTTCGATAGGGGTAGGTTTGTAATTTCACTCAAACGTGACATAACCACTTGTCACCTGAATTCATACACGGTGGGCGCCAAAACACAGTGTGTCCTCGGCCGAAATCGATTCCCTCCCTGATTCATACATGGTGGGCGCCAAAAACAAACTCTCATCGGCAAATATTTGGTGTATGCAAGGTTACCGTCCTATCCCCAACCGACTAATATTGCTGTGATGTAGGAAATTTGAAACAGGGGCTAAGTTTGTAAATTTCCTCGCATTGAGACAAGTGCGCCCTGAAGATATGGTTCCCCCCTTCCTCTCTACCTCCATTTCCCCATTCGTACTCCATGGGCGCCAAAACACCCTCTCCACCCTAGCCTCCTCCGTCCGCCACCCCCATCCACCGCCATCCTCCTCCACCATGCCGGAGCTGATACCCCGACGCCGCCGTGCATTACAAGAGATCGACCTCTCTCATCCACGGCTTCGGACTGAGATCCTTGCATCCCGTCCTCTCGCTTCATCCCCGCCGTCGTCCACCTTGCCGCCGCCGCGCCTACGACCGTCTCGTCCACCGCGCCCCGCCGCCACCGTCTACGCTCCTAGATCTGCTTCCGCGCCGCTGACAGCCATCGCTACCGCAACACCGTCAAATTCTCAGCAGATGCATACACGCCGCCGCACCAGAGGAGGTACTCTTTCGTATCTGCTCAACTTATTTATCACAGCAAGAAAATAGATCGCCACTGCTTTACTCTGATTTCTTGTCCATCACTTACTTGCTAGTTGAAAGCAAATATTGGTTGCGAAGTTGCCTTTGTCCGGTTTGCACCTTCAGATCCGCCATGGCACGCTCAACACTATACTACCAATGCTTATGGTTTTCCCCTTTTATATTCCACACTAGTTAAATCACAGTAGACTAAATTTCAAAATTGGGTCAGTCGATTTTTCAGAGCTCGCCGGTGCCAACAGAGGGGCTCGGGTGGGGAAGGTGGTTGTGTGTGTGTGTGGGGGGGGTGCGATGGTGGGGCCTTGTCGAACGAAGAAAACTCGACGCGGGTGGGGCGAGGGTGGGGGTGGGAGTGGCGGAGGAACACCGATGGTGGGGCCGGTGGTCCGGCCGGCGGCCCGTGCGATGTTCTATATGGGAAGAATCAGAGACGAGGAAGAAGAAGGGTTAGGAGACGTAGGATCTTCATCCAACCGCCTGAAATGGTCGACTGACCCAAATAAAAAAAGTCAGGCGACTTGCATGCAAACATGCCTTTATATTTAGTACCATCATCATACCTTCTTAGCACTGCTCCTGAATCCATCAAGCTAAACAACGTGCCACTCATAATTCCAAACTTGTTGCTCAAGTACGAATCTGATATGATGTTGATATTACTAAAACAGATAACATTTAATTGGCAGCTAATGTTCCTACTTTACTTTTTAAAAGCATGTGCACCACATATAGAGAGACATCAGGGAGTTGCTTTCTTAATGCGCTCTGGTTCATCATGTGTGGGCACTGCGCAACAAACATTTTATTATCCAAAATCTGCTTGCTCTTCTTTAGCATGTTCTTCTTCTGTTCTTCTTTAATAAGTACTCTCTCTGTTCCTAAATACAAGTCTTTGTATAGATTCCACCATGGACTACATATGGAGCAAAATGAGTGAATCTACACTCTAAAATGTATCTGGATACATCTGTATGTGATCCATAGTGGAAATCTCTACAAAGACTTATATTTTGGAATGGAGGGAGTATGATAGTAGTACAGTATGTTCCTTGTAGTGAAGATGAGCAGGGACATTTGCAGTGTAGAGGTCTATACGGTCGTTGTGATGGACACACTGAACTCTTCGGGCCTCTTTGATTCGTAGGATTTTGTAAACATAGGAATAGGATTTCTAGTGGCCTATCCACTTGAATCCTATAAGATTAACAAGGAAATGCGGGGAGATGTGTCGCCTTTGAGTGTTACACTGATATTAACAGTACCGCACCTTCAGTTGAAGAGAGCTGGTATCCGAAGCCTTTCTAGTCGTACCAGCAATACTAGCACATATATTCCAGCAAGTTCCACTTTGCTGATTTTACTCTAATGCTTACGGTTTTCCCGTTATATCTACACTATGATCTGTGTAGCTGCTTTGTGTCACACAAGCAGCAGTACACTCTTGAAGCTAAACACTGCAATGACTTACAAAATTGGCACCAAGGCATTGAGTGCCATTCTGGATGCAATGAAACTCATACGCTCCCCACCTGTTGATTCTTGTTCAGAATATGATCCTAATGACTATTTTAACCTCGAGGAGTCAAATCTAGATGGCCTGTCCTGTTCACCCATCAAGGTGCATGTTCTAGTTTGGCAAGGTTTTATTGATTGCGCGTATCTTGCATTTCTTCTACTTTGTTGCACCGCCATCTACTTAGTTTACTCATCATATATGTCGAGATGCCATGCCCATCCATTATCAATACATATTCCATCTGTCATCATACCATGTTTTCCACTCAAATGTTGTTCTTGTGCATCAAACATCAAAAATTAAGATGGTGATTGCCGAACCTCAAGGAGCACCAGCAAAGTCCTTGAAAAACGTGGTGGTGCCGGAGAAATGAGACAACACCCCACTTATATTGGCTGTACAACCAGTGACACAAAACGTAGGACGGACTCTAGCAGACTGTACCCATACTTCACTAGCCACAACACTAGCCCCACCACATAGGACCTGCACTCCAGCAAAAGGTATACCGATTTCAGTTGCCATAGCACCAGCTGTACCACAGAAAAATCCCACTCCAGCAAAAAGTACAGCAAGTCCACTGGTCGAAGACCTATCTCAACTACAGAGACGACCAATTCCTGCAGATTGGAACCCCATTCCAGTTATTCCCAGTTTAAAAGACAATGCTTTCAATGTTGTTAGGGACTACGTGCATATATTCCCATCATGGGAAGATTATAGTGAAGACAAACACCATTTTCACATCTTCCACTACTGGAAACAGGGAATTTGCCATCAACTAGCTCTTTGCCATCTGCCAGCTGATGGCAAAGAACGTCTTTGCCATCTGCTTATAAAAAACAGATGGCAAAGAACTGACAGACGGCAAAGAACATGGTTGCCATCAGCCAATTCTTTGCCATCTGCTAGTGGATGGCAAATAATCTTTGCCAGCAGACGACAAAGATTCTTTGCCATCTACTCGTAGATGGCAAAGAGATGGGGTTATTTTTTCCAGGTAAAAAAAACTGTGGGGTTATCCCCTCCCTCTCTCCCCACCCATCCAGGTAAAAAAACATGTGACGTTCGCATCTCATCCACACACCGAACAACCCCCATCGATGGCGCTCTAGGCTCGCCCGCCGCCACCCTGTCGCCGGCCCCGTCGCTCCCCCGCCCTGTCGCCGACCGCGTCACTCCCCCTCCCCGTCGCCGTCGCTCCCCCACCCCGTCGCCGGCCCTCCCCCGCCACCCTGTCGCCAGCCCCGTCGCTTCCCCGCCCTATCGCCGGCCGCGTCGCTCCTCCGCCCCTTCGCTGTCGCTCCCCCGCCCCGTCGCCGACCCTCCCCCGCCCCGTCGCCGGCCCTCCCCTGTCCACGTCCTCCCTGACTGCACCAGCTTTGCCCCATCTCCTTCCTGTGAGAAGAAAAGGTAATTGTTCAGTCCCATCTCCTTCCTCTTGATATATTAACAGCATATCTGAGAAAAAGAAGTGGTTTTGTTGCTAACTGAACAATACTGTGACAAACAAAGACAAAGTGATATATTCAATTCAAGAAAATCAAGAACTTCATAAGAACTAAGACTAATGCATCACTATGTAAAGCTCTTTAGCTCCTATGCTTTTTATCATCCCAGTGCATTTTTTGTGATAAACAAACTCGGAGATTAATAATGCATCGGACAATTTGGACATGGAAAGAAGGGCTAACAATTCCTCAAAGATTGCTTTTGGTG
The DNA here is from genome assembly GCF_018294505.1 of Triticum aestivum. Classification (NCBI taxonomy): domain Eukaryota; kingdom Viridiplantae; phylum Streptophyta; class Magnoliopsida; order Poales; family Poaceae; genus Triticum; species Triticum aestivum. Next base: position 502,388,518 of record NC_057810.1, on the reverse strand, counting down.
CTACTGAAACTCAGCTTTTTTGATGCACTATTTTCTTGCTTTAACGCAAAGATAGATACATAAAGACGCCCTGGTAGTAGATGTCCGGTGCTCAACTTTTGAAGTTGTGTATCCGCATGTGCCCGCATAGCATGTTTCGGTGTTGCGGCCAGGCGAACACTCTGGTACGTGGGCACCTGCTAATTAATTCCATCATTAGCCCTCGTGAACGGTGCGGCTGAGGGTGGACACCCCATGAACATGTCCACTTGCATCTTGACTTCCTCTGCACCCATCATCGTGACTTCTGACATGGTTTTGTCTACAGGATGAAATTAGATGCTACTCCTTGTGTTTCAAAATAGTTGACAGTCGAGGGTAGAAAGAACTCACAGACATGATCTATATTGACAACTTTAGTTTGGACAGAGATGAAGTAATCAATTTTGGACATGTGGATGGCATTCAAATATGTCGGTTGCCAAATTGAATCAAGAAGGCCACAACACATAAAAATTGTAAACTATGGCAAGTAGTTTGTAATATCTACTTATTTGGATGAACAAACCGGTGTGTCCACGACACACAGACATGACACCCCCGACACCCGACACCTCTTCGGCCTCCTGTTGACCGAAAAGGTGCTCTTCGGCCTTCCAGAGGCCGACGGGGTCATATATTTGTGAATTATGAGTTAGGTCATATATTTTCCAATTTTGTTATAAAAAACATCATATATATTTGCGTTGATCGGGTGGATTTAAATGTGCAGTTGTTTCATCGCTGTGAGGGTCTGGTGTTCAAGGACCTCCCCGTGCGTTCGACGAGCTCCGCCCATGCGTTCGTGGGTGAGCACAAATGACATCTCCTCCTCTCCCCCTTCATTTGCTCTATTCCAGTCTTCGTGCCGATGAAACTTGCTAGCTATAGGTGTATTCAATCATCAGTATGCGTGACCACTATGCGTCTCCCGTTCGAAAGGGTTACATCTATAAATATGCATTCATTTGCATATTTATAACCGTAATTCTTTCGAATTGTCCAACGTTATCCATGGACAACCCAAGTATGTGTAGATTGGGTTCATTTTCCCATATGCTCTGCTCCGGATTCGATGCCGAATTTCATCAGTGCCTCTCTGTTGTTCTCTGGGTACACATCCTCTCTGCTTATTGCCGAGACGTGTATCAAGAGAACAGCGGGGAGGTGCTGCCGAAATTTTGTGTCGGATCCGGAGCAGAGCATGGGAAAACGAACCCAATCTACACATACTCGGGTGGGATTAGGACCTATCTTTACCTATTAGCGTCTAGGTTGCATGGACGTAATAAAACTGAGAAGCTCTATTAACTGATGAATATGGTTTGCTGAATTATGTATGTATTTCTTGTGTGTCCAGTAGCTAGGCAAGATGAGTGATCGTGCGTGGATGTACACCGGTCACCCTAGTCAGAAAGACATGACCCCTGAATGGATGACAAAAACCAAGGGGTTTATTAGAGCCGCATTTGCAAATGGACAGGAAACAACCTGGTGCCCCTGTGTCGAGTGCGACAACTATCGTAAGATGTCAGAGTTTGAAATGATCAAACACCTGCAGAAGTGGGGTTTTACGCCCGGTTATACGATGTGGACATTTCATGGTGAGTCTTCCCAATGTTCTAGAGCTAAGGAGGGTCGTCGTCGCACCGACGAGCATGGTACCAGGATGGAAGACATGGTGCAAGACTTTGATGATGCTCGGGATTCGGACAATGAGATGGAGGAATCTGCAAAGGCCTTCAATGATATGTTGGAGTCTTCGAAGCGTCCTCTCCACGAGCACACCGAGCTTTGTCAGCTGGATGCCATCACACAAGTAATGGCTCTGAAGGCTCAATTCAACTTGGGCAGAGAATGCTATGACGCGATGGTGACACTATTTGGACACTTTCTACCCAAAGGCCATATAATGCCTGCAAACCTGTACCAGTCGGACAAAATCCTCCATGTACTTAAGATGCCCTATGAGAAGATAGATGCCTGTGAGAATGGATGTGCCTTATTTAGGCTCCAGTATGCGGACTTGAACTATTGTCCCATTTGCAAGTCTTCCAGGTATGTTGAGGTAGACAACGGTATGGGTGAGAAGAGTCAAACCAAAATCCCCATTAACGTTCTTCGGTATATGCCAATCATACCAAGACTTCAACGTCTATTCATGGTCGAAGAGACGGCCAGACAGATGACATGGCACAAATTGGGCAAAAGAACCGAACGGGATGCAGATGGGAATCTGATGATGGTACACACATCGGATGGTGCTGCATGGAAACACTTCGATGCATTGCATGATGAAAAAGCGGCAGATCCAAGGAATCCTCGAGTAGCCATCAGCACGGATGGGTTCAATGTGTTTGGTATGATGGCAGCCCAATACAGTTGTTGGCCTGTATTTGTCATTCCACTCAATCTCCTCCCCAGACAGATTATGCAAAGAAAGAACATTTTCCTGACGTTGATAATTCCGGGGCCTAACTATCCGGGGAAGAATATGAATGTGTACATGCAGCCGCTTAAGGATGAACTGCAAGAAGTTTGGGATAATGGGATCAAGACATACGACGCCGTTACAAAAAAAACTTCCTAATGCGTGTGTGGTACATGTACTCGATGCATGACTTGTCGGCGTATGCGCTATTCGTTGGCTGGTGTGTGCATGGAAGGTTCTCGTGCCCCACATGCAAGGCAGCTCTTGAGTTTTGTCTACTGCAGGCGGGTGGCAAGTTTTCTTGCTTCGACATGCATAAACAGTTCTTGGATCCTCACCATAAGTTCAGAAAAGACAAGAAGAACTTCATCAAAGGTAGAGATGTCAAAAACTCTGCACCACTTGCGTTGACAGGCCAATAGACCCTGGATCAGTTAAACACTCTCGAGCCGGATCCAGAGCATCCAGGGTATTTCAAGTGGTATAATACGGAACATGCCTGGACCCACAAGATATGCTTGTGGGATCTGCCGTACTTCAAAGGCCTCCTTTGCCCACACAACATCGACGTGATGCACACTGAAAAGAATGTCGGCGAGGCCCTCTTTGGTACATTGTTCGGCATAGAGGGGAAAACAAAGGATAATCCTAAGGCCAGAGTCGACCAGGAGGCTCTATGTGATAGACCGCTACAAAACATGAAACAACCAAAAGGAAAGAAGAACTGGGCGAAGCCAAAGGCATGGTTCAATCTTGGAAGGCCAGTTATGAGGGAAATACTCTTGTGGGTGAAAAAGGAGTTGATGTTCCCTGATGGGTATGCATCGAATCTAAAGAGGGGAGCGAGCCTTGAAAAATTGAAAATATTTGGTCTCAAGAGTCATGATTGGCACATATGGCTTGAGCGGGTAATGCCGGTGATGTTGCGTGGCTTTATCCCTGAGGATGAATGGCTAGTACTGGCAGAGCTGAGCTATTTCTTCCGTGTTCTATGTGCGAAAGAATTATCGCCTGGCTTGCTAGAAGAAATGGAAGAGTTGGCGCCGGAGTTGATCTGCAAGTTGGAGAAGATCTTTCCACCTGGCTTCTTTAATACAATGCAGCATTTGATTTTGCATCTCCCGACCGAGGCACGATTGGGGGGGGGGGCGTGCAGAATCGTTGGTGCTACGCAACTGAGAGGATGCAGAAGACGCTTCAAGCAAAATGTAAAAATAAACGTCGAATTGAAGCATCGATGGCCGAGGCATTCATTACTGAGGAGGCGGCAAACTTCGTGACAGCACACTACAAAGCCAAAAATCGTCATTTGCATAATCCGAAGCCTCGGTACAATGTTGGCAAACCTAAAAAGGGTGGATCCAACCTCAGCCTATTCAAAGGGAAGCTCGCACCAGCCGGTGCTTATACTCCCTTATTGTTGGATAACGACGAATGGCGGACCATTACGTTGTATATCTTGAACAATCTAACAGAAGTGCGGCCGTACATCGAGTAAGTTCTCGGTACATTGTTTCGCAACCTCTACTTCATTTGAACTGCTCTTATTCCCGAATATTTGATACAGTCGATACGTCGCCAAATTCTCATATGGAGCGGTTATCCAAAAGGATTCCGTCGAAGAGTATGAGCTTCTGGCAATGCATGGAGGCGGCTATCCCGGTTTCATCTCTTGGTTCAAACAAACGGTAATTTCCATTAGACCATTTCATTTCTTCTTCTAATTTCTGGCTAATGCAACAATCCTTTCGTATTAAACTTGTAGGCTAGTTCAGAGTCTATGGACGCCGAATTGAGACAAGTCGCTAATGGTTTTGACTATAAGGTCCATTCATTTGACAAATACGACATCAACGGGTATCGCTTTCGTACCTATGGCAAAGAGCTATCTATGGCCGACCGAAAGTCTACAAATTGTTGTGTCTATGCTATCGGCGAAGGAGATACCGAGTATTATGGAAGAGTTGAAGCAATTTATGAACTTCTATTCTATGGTGCAAACCCACCGAACGTCGTAGACTTCAAATGTCATTGGTTCCAGCCGAAAGAGACTAGAAGGACTCATGAACAGCAAGGGCTAGTCGAAATCAAACAAAGCACCCATTTGGATGTTCCCGATGTCTATATTACGGCTCAACAGGCAACCCAAGTTTTCTATCTACCGTGGGCCTGCCAAAGTGATCCAAATCTCGAAGGTTGAGATGTCGTTTATGAAGTGCCGCCACGTGTTAGACCACCTCCCCCAATGAAGAGGATTATGAACCTCACATTAATCCAGACACATATGAAGGAGAATTGTTCCAAGAAACACATCTTTCCAAAAAACGTTTCAAGAACCGCTCACCTTAGAACATTCAAGTAGACAGCATCAGTGAATCTGAGCCTGAGCAGGAACAAGAAGAGCCGGAACAAGAAGAGGTTACTGCTGCGGATGACCTGTCAATGCTTGACCGATTCCATACAGGAGGCCTTCCAGATGTTGATGAATTTATTGATGATGATGATGATGAATACGTCATTACTGATAGTGATGAGGATGATGCATTTATTGACCCCGAAGCATATATAGACGATGATGATGCATTTATTAATGATGATGATGAAGATTAATATTATGGTTCATGTCAGGTATTCCATTATTATTATATACATATATGTATATTATTAATTAGTGCAAGTTTTAACCTAGCTAGCTCAAAAATGACCTATTTAACATAGGATAGCTCTAAAATGAGCTATGCTTAGCATTTATTCCTCCAAAATGAATTTATATGCTTAGCTAGCTCAAAAATGACATAACAACCTTAATTAGTTAAAAAATGACCTATTTAACCTAGGATAGCTCTAAAATGAGCTATACTTAGCATTTATTCCTCTAAAATGAATTTATATACATATTATTATTCATGCCAGGTATTCATTTTTTTATGTTGTACTAGTTTCGTTTACTCTTTGTCATTCCAGGTGTTGACAGATGGTGGGCGCGGGTCGAGAGCGCTCCGAGGCTCCTACCTCGGCGCGTGATGGGAGGGGTAGTTCCATTCCCCCCATAGCCTCCGGAGAGCGCTAGATCTCAGTTTGTAGAGTCCAGCGACGGTCACTTCTTCTTCGGCCGGGAGAGGTCGGGGGGGGGGAGGGTAAGAAGAAGGAGAAGGCTGCTAGAGGTGGACGTGGCGGTGGGAGAGGTAGGAAGGCTGCTACGCCTTCCTCGCCACCACTCCCAGCTAAGTCACCCGACCGCAAGACTGCTCCGTCTGAGATTGATCCATCTGAGGTGGACCAGTCTCGGACTACACTCCACGAGCCTCCGGCCGACGAGCCTATGGCAGACGCGCCTACGGCTGACGAGCCTATGGCCGACGATGAGCCTCAGGCCGACGACGAGCCTCGGGCCGCCGACCCTCGGGTCGCCGAGTCTTCGCCCAACGAGACTCCGGAGCTCAGACGGGATCACGCTGAGTCGGAGCCGAGCCCATGGGAGGACTGGACGGAGTCGAGTGCACATGGTCGTGCTCAGGGTGCGGAGTATAGTCCTGATAGCTATAGCGAGGGTGAGTGGGTTGAGGGGCGCAAAGTCTACTAGCGTGGTGGTACAAAGCTCCCGCCCACCCTGGCGAACCCCGACCAGAGGTGGTTGATTGCGCCTAACAGGGAGAAGTAAGTGCATTTACTCCTTTTTAACCTTTTGCCTTGACGTTTCTTCAAATATCTATTGCGTTGGCCTTGTCATACTGCAGTTCTTGGACACACGAAGATCGTGTCTGCAGGCCCAACACTGTCCTTGGTGTGATTTGTCGCCAGTGCTTCCCGGGGTGGGTCATGTTGCCCGGTGAGGGCCGGGTTCCAGAGCTAGGAATGACCTGGGAGCACTACTTGGCTGCCCCGGCCCCGCTGGGGCATAGGGTCGGCGATGTCGAGTGCGACACGGTGGCCAACATTGTGATCACCATGTTTTGGGTAATTTCTTCTTTGCCATTTATGTTGTGTTTTCTTCTTTGATTGCATACCTTCTGCATGTGTTTTCTTGTTTGATTGCAAACCTTCTAATCCGTGTTTTATTGTTTGATTGCAGACCTTCTACAGGTGTGCTAAGGGACAGGAGGAGGCCGCGACTCGTGTTATCGACGCCGAGTGCAGGCGCCTACTTGGAACTTTCGACACGAGGCTCGGACGCAGGCTGTTCGAGACTACTTATCACAGACTGGTATTAGGAGGAGAAAAGAGAAGTGTCGGGACAAGTATCTGAGTAAGGAGAAGTACATGAAGGTAATTACCTATTCTTAAGGCCTTGTAATTAGTTTCCTTGATTTGATTCGTAGGCGTAGCGCTCAAATTTCTCTTGCTTAACTTAGGTGCTCCCGAGATGGTGTGCGGACAAGATGGACTGCTGGGAGGCATTGGTGGATGAGTGGCACTCTCCCCAATGGTGTGTCGCCCACAACATTGCAAAGGAGAAGCGTCTCAAAATGAAAGGTGTGCCACACCATCTAGGCAGCGTCAACCTACATGGGTACGGGAAAAACTGGGTATGTGTGGTTTGCTTTATGATTCATGCAAATTCATTCTTTGTGCTAGCTTGAGTCCTTAACTAATACTCGGTTCCTCTCTTTTAGTCAAAACACAACAAGGCTCGAGTGCCAGAGCTGTTCGACCTCTATGGCATGTCCAATATTGCACCGTACAAGAAGGCCAAGGCATTCTCAGAGTCTGACCTCGAAAATGCAAAGAACTTCAGCAACGAGGCCTCCCACCACAAGATGGTGCAGTATGTTAAGCAGGGGAAGGAGAGGAAAGGGCTGGACTTTAACCCGAGCAGGCCTCTTGATCCAGAGCTGGTGATGATATCTGGTGGTGGGAGGTCCCATGGCTCGTTAGCCATTGGTAATGGACTGATACGTTGTAGTAGCACTCTCCCACAGATCAAGATGCGCCAGACCAGCTCTGATCCTGAGATACCACCTCGTTTACGACCAGTGGAAATCAAATTATAGGTTTGTTATACGGACTCAGTAGCCTTTCCTCCATTACATTGTGTTTGCGGCCGTTGATGATTACAATGCTAACGAGTGGTGTTGCAGGCTGCTATTGAGGCAGAGAGAGCGAAGACCCATGCTGCTTTTGAGGAGAGGGACCGGCAGGCGGCGGAGAGGGATAGGGAGAATGAGGAGAGGACGGCTAGGCTGTTGGAGGAGGAGAGGAACCGGAATGACTCGGCTAACCGGGCCATGTATGATCTCTTCGTGGTAAGTTTCTTCTGCATATTAGCTAAATCATGCACGCAATGTTCCTTTCATTAGTAACTAATATGACTGACTCGTCAAAACCAAATGTGCAGTCCATGTGCGAGAAGAAGAGTAAATTGCTGAAAGCCACCACATTTGTGGCAAGGATACTGCAAAACCACCATCTTTGCCAAAAATCACGAGAAACCACCACTTCCATGGCAAGTGAGTAACAAAAAGCACTAAACGTGCTGTGAGCCGCGTCTAACTGAAAAATTGACTGGCGGGACCCGTCTGTCGGGCTGATTTGGCATGCCTATGTGGATAGTATGATGAGGTGGAAGATGGTCCCACTAGTCAGCCTCTTATCTCTTTTCACTTTCTTCTTCTTCTTCTTCTTATTTCATAGTCAACGCCATGCCCGCCGGCGCACCTGATCTGCTGCACGGCCGACTTCCCCCACGAGGCCGCGCCGCCCCCTGCAGCTCCCTCCGGCGCCGCCTCCCCTCCACCCAGCAGCCCCGACCCTGCTTCCCCCACGTGGTCGCGCCGCCCCTGCAGCTCCCTCCGGCGACGCCTCCCCTCCACCCACCAGCCCCGACCCTACTTCCCCCACGCGGTAGCGCCACAACCGCCCCCCCCCCCGCATCTACCTTTGACACAAGAGGACGAAGTGGCCGCGGCAAAGCAGTCCACGACGAGCCCCCCCCCCCCGCCCAAGCGAGGCGGACGAGGGCGGCGAGCGTGACCCATTATCTGGATCCATCCCACGGGTGAGGTAGGACACGACATCGTCATCTCGCTCATCGGTCGACGTTCTCTCCTGCCTCCCAATTGAAGGAAAAGAAAGAGAGAAGGACGGCGAAGGTAGCCGACGGCGATGCAGGGCGCTGCAGGAGGCGGGTAGGAGATGCCGTCCCCGGTGTTCACCGGCGGGGCTCGTTGGGCGGCGGGGCTTCTCGGCGGAAGGGGATTCCCGGCGGCGAGGCTTAGGGGGGGGGGGCGCTCTGCCTGCCGGCGACCATGGTCGGACTAGCACCTTCGCCGAGAGAGAGAAGAACAGGAGCAATAAGAAAAAAGGGGAGCTTAAATGAAGGAGGCTGACAGGTGGGTCCACCATCCACCTCAGTGTATTATCCACATAGGCATGCCAGATCAGCCTGGCAGGTGGGGCCAACCCGTCAGTTCTACTGTTAGACGCGGCTCAGTTTCTGTTTAGTGCATTTTGTTATTCACTTGCCACAGAATTGGTGGTTTTTTGTGATTTTTAGCAAAGATGGTGGTTTTGCAGTATGCTTGCCACAAATGTGGTGGCTTTCAGCAATTTACTCGCGAGAAGAATGGCCACACCCCTCCACCGACGCCAGTCATTGCTCCGGCGCGCACGGTGAGTTTCATTTGAACGGTCATTAGTTACTAGTCTTCACATTTGAGTTGCATCATGCTAACGATACATTGGAAATAATCTTTGGTGCAGCATAACTCCCGACAAGCATCGACCGATCCTTCTCCGTCTGCCACTGGCGCGACCGGTCCTACACCTACACCTACACCTACACCTCCGTGATGACGGTAAGTTTCCCAAGTGTTTTGCTTAATAGAGTTTTGTTGTGATGCCCTGTTGTATCTACACATATCGTGCATAATGTGTGTATGTTTGAAATGCATTGTATGTGTGGGATTCGACACCTAGTCGTGTGCCTTTGGTAGCCTTCCATACAGGGAAATGCCTCCTAGTGCTTCCACTAAGCCATGGTAGTTTGATACTGCTCCAGAACACATGGATTGACCGGCATGTGTCCTTCTTTGCTCTTGTGTCTGTCCCTACGGGGAAATGTCACACAGTGTATCACCGAAGTCCTTGTAGCTTGCTATGACTTGGTTGCACTCGCTGATGACCGACACGTGCATTGCTGGGTCATGTATGCCTGTCCATGTACGTTTGTGCCACCTTGGTTCTATGACTAGTCATGTCGGCTCGGGTTCTCTGCCATATGGATACTAGCGACATAATCATATACTTAGCATTTTTTCCTCCAAAATGACTCAATATGCTTAGCTAGCTAAAAATGACATAATAAGCTTAATTAGCTCCAAAATGACATATTTAACCTAGGATAGCTCTAAAATGACCTATACTTAGCATTTTTCCTCCAAAATGGCTTAATATGCTTAGCTAGCTTAAAAATTACATATTTAACCTAGGATAGCTCTAAAATGACCTATACTTAGCATCTTTTCCTCCAAAATGACTTAATATGCTTAGCTAGCTCTAAAATGATATAATATGCTTAAGAAATGACATATTTTAGGTCCTAAATGACTTCATATGCTTAGATAGCTCCAAAATGACATAATAACCTTACTTAGCTCTAAAATGACCTATTTAACCTAGGCTAGCTCTAAAATGACCTATACTTAGCATTTTTTCCTCCAAAATTACTCAATATACTTAGCTAGCTCAAAAATTACATAATAAGCTTAATTAGCTCCAAAATGACCTATTTAACCTAAGATAGCTCTAAAATGACCTATACTTAGCATTTTTTCCTCCAAAATGACTTAATATGCTTAGCTACCTTCAAAATGACCTATTTAACCTAGGATAGCTCTAAAATGACCTATACTTAGCATATTTTCCTCCAAAATTACTTAATATGCTTAACTAGCTCTAAAATGACATAATATGCTTAAGAAATGACATAGTTTAGCTCCTAAATGACTTCACATGCTTAGCTAGCTCCAAAATGACATAATAACCTTACTTAGCTCTAAGATGACCTATTTAACCTAGGATAGCTCTAAAATGACCTATACTTAGCATTTTTCCTCCAAAATGACTCAATATGCTTAGCTAGCTCAAAAATTACATAATAAGCTTGATTAGCTCCAAAATGACCTATTTAACCTAGGATAGCTCTAAAATGACCTATACTTAGAAGTTTTCCTCCAAAATGACTTAATATGCTTAGCTAGCTTAAAAATGACCTATTTAACCTAGGATAGCTCTAAAATGACCTATACTTAGCATCGTTTCCTCCAAAATGACTTAATATGCTTAGCTAACTCTAAAATGACATAATATAATTAAGAAATGACATATTTTAGGTCCTAAATAACTTCATATGCTTAGCTAGCTCCAAAATGACATAATAACCTTACTTAGCTCCAAAATGACCTATTTAACCTAGGATAGCTCTAAAATGACCTATACTTAGCATTTTTTCCTCCTAAATGACTCAATATGCTTAGCTAGCTCAAAAATGACATAATAAGCTTAATTAGCTCCAAAATGACCTATTTAACCTAGGATAGCTCTAAAATGACCTATACTTGGCATTTTTCCTCCAAAATGACTTAATATGCTTAGCTAGCTTAAAAATTCCCTATTTAACCTAGGATAGCTCTAAAATGACCTATACTTAGCATCTTTTCCTCCAAAATGACTTAATATGCTTAACTAGCTCTAAAATGACATAATATGCTTAAGAAATGATATATTTTAGATCCTAAATGAATCCATATGCTTAGCTAGCTCCAAAATGACATAATAACCTTACTTAGCTCAAAAATGACCTATTTAACCTAGGATAGCTCTAAAATGACCTATACTTAGCATTTTTCCTCCAAAATGACTCAATATGCTGAGCTAGCTCAAAAATTACATAATAAGCTTAATTAGCTCCAAAATGACCTATTTAACCTAGGATAGCTCTAAAATGACCTATACTTAGCATTTTTTCCTCCAAAATGACTTAATATGCTTAGCTAGCTTAAAAATGACCTATTTAACCTAGGATAGCTCTAAAATGACCTATACTTAGCATCTTTTCCTCCAAAATGACTTAATATGCTTAGCTAACTCTAAAATGACATAATATGCTTAAGAAATGACATATTTTAGCTCCTAAATGACTTCACATGCTTAGCTAGCTCCAAAATGACATAATAAGCTTACTTAGCTCTGGAATGACCTTAGCATGTTTTACACCAAAATGACGTGATATGCTTAGGTAGCTCAAAAATGGCATAATAACCATACTTACCTCAAAAATGACCTATTTTACAGATATAAGTTGCATCATAATAATCTTCACATTTTAGTTGCATCATAATAATCTTCTTCTTCTAGTCTTCTTCTTCTAACTTTCTTCTTTCCCATTTTACAGATTTGCTTAAGATCACGGAAGCTTGGGTTGATGGAGTGCTTGTATTTAGTTTTTGTTTTGACCTTGTGAAACTTGCTACCTATGGATGAACCTGTGTAATATTGATGAAACTATGTATATGTACGGATGAAACTTGCTACTATTGGTAACATGTGTTGGATATATATGTGTTCATGACTATTGGTAATATGTGTTGAATATGCTATATTGGTCATATAAATATATTTGTGTTTGATTTTCTGTGAAAATGAATTGATATAAGAAAAAACAAAATTAAATGGGGCAATATAGTCACGTTGCCATCTGCTGGCAGATGGCAAAGAGGCCACGTGTCATCTACATGTAAAATTTGGGCTGGCCTATTTGGGATCTTTGCCATCTGCTCGCAAACGACAAAGCCTGCAGCCTTTGCCATCTGCTGGCAGACGGCAAAGAGCCTGCAGCCTTTGCCATCTGCTGGCAGACGGCAAAGAGCCTGCAGCCTTTGCCATCTACTGGCAGACGGCAAAGTATGTCGTTAGCCTTCTAACGGGGCTAACCCCGTTAAGAGGCTTTGCCATCTGCCAGCTGATGGCAAAGCCACAGGCTCTTTGCCATCAGCCAGCAGACGGCAAAGAAGCCTTTGCCGGCAGGGTTTCAGACAAACTGTTTGCCATTTGCTGGCAGATGGCAAAGCCTTTGCCATCCACCGACCATGCCTTTGCCATCTGCCATGGCAGATGGCAAAGTGCCAGATTCCGGTAGTGTTCCTATCCAACTTACGTGTAAGTGCTATTATTCATGGTTATTATTTTCTTGTTTTCTGCTGATTGAACACATCAATGATTTACATTAAATTGTTGTAAGTAGGCGAGGGTTAATCTGGATAGTCATGACATGCAAAGCTTGCTTGTGCTTTTCAAGGAAGCATTGCAGCAGTATCGGTGTTACCTGAGGAAATCACACTTTGATGGCAAGTCTATAAACGAATTTTCGGTGAAGTTGCGTGTGCTAAATTTAGAAGACATTGAATGGAAAAACCTTGTTATGCACTGGTCTCGTCCCCAGGATGAGGTATTGTCTATGAAATCACATGCCAATTGAACTTCTACTTTTCCGCATGTGCCTTACGGATCTTTTTTGCAGGAAATTTGCTCAAAGAAGAATTCTTGTTTGAAAAGAACGACAGGATATCGCAAATATGTTGCCCGCTGCTTTGCTCTTGTTAGTACCCGTTGTCCTGTATCACTATACTTGCATACATACCTGGTTCATTATGTGACAGCAGTATGCATGATAGCTTGCTTATCAATTGTTTGCTCCAAATTATCCGATCTGTATGAATGGTTACATTAGTGTAGAATATATCCAATGCCAATGAATTTTTTTAGCTCTGCATTGTTCTTGTAAGTACGTGCTGTCCTTTATCAGTGTACTTATATTGACAGGTAGTTGTTCATGTAGCATCACTCTACAGCTTATTATCCTTTGCCCTCCATTTTCTACACATCAGATCTATATTTACCCTTACCATAAGGTTGGATAACACCGATGGTACTCAATAAGTTTAGCTATGCATTGCTCTTGGCTGTACCTTTTGCCTATATCGATGTACTTACATTTATAGCTACTTGGTTATGTAGCATCACTCTTCATCTTATCTTAAATATTCTCCGTTTTTTCTTATATTATCACATCTATATTTACTCTTAACAATATGTAGAATAAATGCAATGCTTATGAAGAAGATTATGTGGTAAACTTCTTGAATTACCCCCCCCCCCATCAGCATGAACAAGGGCTTTATAGAGCCTGTCTTCACCACTAATGTAAGTTTGTCCTTCTCAAGCCTTCAAACTTTGTTGTGTATATTTGGTTAGGCATGACTGCAACAGCTGTTTATTTTTGGCGTTTGCATCAAATTGCATGTTTAAAGTTTATTATGTAGTTCAGAAACAAAAGTTTGTCCTTCTGAATTTAAGTTTTCAGTTGTACAACCAAGTTTCTTCTTCATACCATGTAAATTAAACTATATAGAGCAAGTGATCTTCTTTTGCACTGCATGTATGCTTCTGTTCTTGATCGGTAATCCAGTGGTGTGGTGAACCTACCCACTACAGCACAATGTCATATTCTGCGATGTCTTAACTACGAACAATGTCATATCATTCTAATATTATTTAAACCGTCTCTTTATTTGCCAATCTGAAATGGGATAAATTGACAGCACACTAACCATTGATACTTATGAGTTCTTGATATGTAATCCAGTGGTGTCGTGAAGCTGCCAACTCCTTCACAATGTCATTTCCTGCCACGTCTTGACCTGAACAATACCATATTGTGTAATGCAATTTTAAACTGTGTCACTTTATTCGTCAGTAAGAAATGTGATGAATTTTCAGCACTGATACTTTTATGTGCAAAACATGTCATTTGTCTACTTGTTTATCTTTTAGAGTGAGGAGGATATAAGTGTTAAACAAGCGTAGTCTCATCAGCTTGCTCAGCTGCTTGCGCTGCAGCTCCCCAGCAGGGCTAACCTTTCTTGAACTCTATTGAAGTGTTGTTAGTTTTGTATATTATTTTGTCGACGTGTTTATTTGCACTAGTGGCGATCTTTGATGCCCAGTGTATGTAATCTGCTATCTGCTTGTGCTTTATTATCATAGTGGCGAACTTTGATGCCCAGTGGATGTAATATGCCATAATTTCTTTATTGTATAGTCTAGGGTTTTTCTTATTCACGATGCTGCAGTTATTTTACTATATATATATATCCTGTCTTCACAGTAAACTGGCCAAACCGTAAAATTACGGTACATAATCGGGCCGTCAAGCAATCGTGATGTATGATTCGCATCATGGGCCCCGTCATCTTGGTCCGTTAAAAGGCCTAAATGTAAACTATCCCACTAGTAGATTCGGGACTTTAATAGGCCGAGCAAACCACCGGCCCTCTTTTCGCAAGAAAACTCAGTGGGCTTTTATGAGGCTGAGAAGTAGGTTGGGCCTGAAACATGCCGAACAGCTCACGGGCCGACAGCAGCCCGAAATGGACCCCGACCCATGATTGTGCCAATCAAATCACGGGCTTTTAACAGGCCAAAATTGTATCGGTCCTTGTTTGGCTCAATCAGATTATCGGCTGCGAGCAGGCCGGATGCAAATCGGGCCGTAGTTAGGCCCAACTATATGACGGGATTTCAACATGCCGAAATTAATATAGGGCTGAAATGATAAACAAGCCCTTAACATGCCGAAACTAATATCAGGCCGAATTACTAAATGGGCCTTTAGCAAGTGGGCCTAAAAGCATAGCGTCCAGTTGACAGGCCGAATCTGATATGGGCCATAATTTAGCCCAAAGCTTCTTAAAGGGTCGGACCTGATCTGGGCCGTAATTTGGCCCAGAACATGGTAGGCTTTTAATGGGCCGGATCTCATATGGGCCATTATTAGGCCCAGAACGTGGCAGGCCATTAATGGACCGAATCAAATATGGGCCGACATTTGGCCCAAAACATGGCAGCCAGTTAATGGGCCAGCCTATTAGGGTCCTCAAAATCTTGTGGGCCTACAGCTGGGCCGGCCAATTAATGTCGATGAAATCTCATGGGCCTTTGGTTGGGCCGGCCCATTATGGTCCACAAAAATCTTGTGGGCCTTTACCTGGGCCGGCACATTATGGCCCGCAAAAATCTTGTGGGCCTTTTCCTAGGCCGGTCCATTATGGCCTGCTGAAGCTTGTGGGCTTTTAGCTGGGCCAGCCCATTATGGTCCACAAAATCTCGTGGGCCTTTACCTGGGCCGGCCCATTATGGCCCGCTAAATCTTGTGGGCCTTTAGCTGGGCCAGCCCATTATGGTCCGCAAAATCTTGTGGGCCTTTACTTGGGCCGGCCCATTATGGCCCGCTAAATCTTGTGGGCCTTTAGCTGGGCCAGCCCATTATGGTTCGCAAAAGATCATGGGCCTTTAGTTGGGCCGGCCCATTATGTTCCTCAAAATCTTGTGGGCCTTTAGTTGGGCCAGCCCATTTAAACTTTATGGGCCAGTTTTGGGCCGGTCCATGTGTCAACATATCATAGGCGCATCTTGCTCGTTGGATGAGTGACACCTGTGCCAACGCGGAGCTGACACGTGTTTCCTCCAGCCAATGATGATTTTACACGTGGAAAATCCCCATTGGTCCGGGCTGTTAACGGGTTATCGGATCCAAAACCGGACCCGATAGCTTAAGGTCGTTCCGTTACGGTGGATGCCACGTGTCGGTCACCCTTGACTAAATGGGCCCACGGAAGTGTCCACTTCCATGACGATAATTTTGTTAATGTCATGGAACACTTCTACAACAACACAGGTATGACTATCTTGATTTTGTCATAAAATTGTCATGGATGTACATGCATGACAAAAAACGCGACCTACTGTGACAAACACGTATCATCATGGAAGTGTATTTTTTTGTAATGAATATGATATATACCCCATCTTTTTATCCTCGATGGCAACAATACAATACGTGCCTTGCTGCCCCTGATGTCACTGGGAAAGGACACCGCAAGATTGAACCCAAAGCTAAGCACTTCTCCAATTGCAAGAAAGATCAATCTAGTAGGCCAAACCAAACTGATAATTTGAAGAGACTTGCAAAGATAACCAATCATACATAAAAGGATTCAGAGGAGATTCAAATATTTCTCATAGATAAACTTGATCATAAACCCACAATTCATCGGATCTCGACAAACACACCGCAAAAAGATTTACATCGAATAGATCTCCAAGAAGATCGAGGGGAACATTGTATTGAGATTCAAAGAGAGAGAAGAAGCCATCTAGCTAATAACTATGGACCTGAAGGTCTGTGTTAAACTACTCACAACTCACCGAAGAGGCTATGGCGTTGATGTAGAAGCCCTCCATGATCGATTCCCCCTCCAGCAGAGCGCCGGAAAAGGCTCCAAGATGGGATCACATGGGTACAGAAGGTTGCGGCGGTGGAAATATGGTTTCTGGTGCTCCTGGATGTTTTCGGGGTACATAGATATATATAGGCGAAGGAAGTAGGTCAGGGGAGCCACTAGGGGCCCATGAGGGTGGGGGTGCGCCAACCCCCCTAGGGCGTGCCCTCCTGCCTCATGGCTTCCTCGTCTGCTTCTTGACATCCACTCCAAGTCTCCTGGATTGCGTTTGTTCCAAAAATAACTCTCTCGAAGGTTTCATTCCGTTTGGAATCCGTTTGATATTCCTTTTCTGCGAAACACTGAAAGAGGCAAAAAACAGCAATTTGGGTTGGGCCTCCGGTTAATAGGTTAGTCCCAAAAATGATATAAAAGTGTTTAGTAAAGCCCATAAACATCCAAAACAGGTAATATAATAACATGGAACAATTGAAAATTATAGATAAGTTGGAGACGTATCAACCCCCAAAGTTCAAGCAATGACTAGACATTGTAATTCATGGTAGAAAAGATCCAGTCATGATGCACCCAACATTAGCTATACACAATGCATAAAAGTAAGTAGATAGTCCCTTCGCAGAGGGAAGCAGTGATTTGCAGAGGTGCCAGAGCTCAAGTTTTAAAGTAGAGGTAAATGATATTTTGAGACGTGCACCATACTCATTTACTTCAAGACCATCAGTTATCAATATCTTCCATGCTAAGCACACTAGAGGCGGTTCCCAAGCGGAAAGGTAAAGGTTATGACTCCATTGGGAGTTTTTGTTTGATTATTTATAAGCTCTTTTTTTTGCAGTTTGGGACTGGGCATCCCTATTACCGCCCTTTTCTCGTGCAATGGAGAGTGAGTAAACACTCGACCTGAGAATAACCCGCTTAGCATGTAGGATATCGACCACCTCCTGTTGTTCCATGAATGATCCAGGCACACAAAAAGGATATTTATTTGAAGTTTTTAGAGGTGGCACATGCAAATTTACTTAGGACGGTAGGGTAATACCGTATATAGGTAGGTATGGTGGACTCATCTGGAATAACTTGCGTTTCAGGTTTTTTGATGTACAAGCAGAGTTCCCACTTAGTATAGGCGAAGGCTAGCAAATAGGTTGAGAAGCGGCTAGCTAGAGAGCAACAACGGTCATGAACCTGCATTATGCATAAGTCACATTGGATACTAGCATGAGTAGGATATGAACACCATGAACATAAATATCATAGAGGCTATGTTGGTTTTGATTCAACTACATGCATGAACATGTGCCAAGTCAAGCCACTCGAACATTTAGAGGAGGATACCATATCATCATACTACATCACAATCATTTTAACGCAATGTTGATATCCAAGATAAGTCATTATTAACTTCTAGCTACTTATGCATGTCATGAGAAACTATAATCTCTAATTGTCATTGCAAACATGTTTGATCATAATAGGCTGAAGCATGGATACTAGGTTAAACATATTTACAAAATCAGGACAAGTCGAGTTCATAACCGTTTCTCTCTGCCACGGCCAGTTCATCTAATATCGTCATTATTGCCTTTCACTTGCACGACCAAAGGATTTGAAATAATAACAATGCAACAGTGTCGTGGACTACGCTAGAATCTGCAAACATTTTATTCAAGAGGAGAAGACAAGGTAATATGGGCTCTTTGTTATATCAACATAATGCAAATGAGAGCCACTCAACATTTTCATCGTGGTCTTCTCCTCTGTATGACTCGATAAAAGAAAAATAAATTCAGAGAAACACAAATTCAGAGAAACACACTGAAATATTTTTGGAGTTTTTGGTTTTTTGAAAGCAAGCAAACAAAAGAGGGAAAAGCAAAAACGAGAAAAACTATTTACATGGGAAAGCTCCCAACAAGTAAAAGAAGAACAAGGAAATCTTTTTGGGTTTTCTTTTTAGTGCTACAACAATTTAAACTAGAAACAAAAATCAAAAAGAAGCAAGAAACATATTTTTGGACTTTCTCAAAGTTTTTCAAACACACAAGAAGAAAGCAAGAAAATAAATTAAACATGGATGATACAATGTAAAAGTGTGGACACCGACAACTGGAGTGAAATGTGTGAACATGAATGTAATGTTGGTGGGAATATGTACTCCCCCAAGCTAAGGCTTTTGGCCTAGCTTGGTAATCACCAGTCGTAGAAGCCGTGAGGTCCAATGTTGAAGTGTTGGGGAGCAAACACCATAGGTTCCTACTATTGGGGCTCCGCCTGTGCCGTCGCGAGGTTGTTTTGGTAAGCGACAATGTCCTCAGGCATAACTCTGTATCCCTTCCTGGCAACATAATCAAACAAAGCGGGTGCAGGCAAGGGGGTAACATCATGAGTGTCCTCACTAAAAACTAAATTGTAAGGCAAGTCAAGATCAGGGCGATCGACAGCAAGAAACTAATGGTCCTTCATAGATGCTCTGTCTAGGTAAACCTTGGGCAAGGGGTGATCATGTTGGCGTATCCGCACATTGAAGTGAGTCGCCAAACGAGTAGTGTAAATGCCCACATGTATTTTACCCTTGAATCTGTTAAGGTGAAGGCGACGTGCCACAATAGCTCCCAAGCTAAAAGTGTTGTGGCCATAAACTGTGCGACGCAAAACAACAAAGTCTGGGGCGCTAAGTGAACCCACCTTCTCTCTCGCTAGCAAGCACTTTGCGATAAATAAAGCAAAATAATGCACGGCAGGAAACTGCAAGCTAGTGGCAGTGGTGCCCAATACTCCTATCTCATCCACACTGCCAGAGTACGGTAAAAGCCATCAAACTCTGAGGGCCTAGGCTCTACCAAACCCCCGTCAGAAGGAAGCATGCATATATCACAAAATTCAGTAAGTGGGATTTAGCGGTTTTCAGCCTATAAATTAAATGACACCTCAGGGGGATTATTCCTAGAGTGAAAATGAAAGTTTTGCACAAAGGAATTTGTGAGGAGATGATACTATTCGCATTCAGCTGCAATGAAGTTGGTGAGCCGGCATTAGCAGCATATTGGTTGAACTCTTGGAGGATTCCGACCTCTTCCATGAAATCATTATCCGGCCACTCACACGGCCGTAGTTTCGCCAACCTCGAGGTATGAAGATAATTGTCAGAGGACTGCCCAATACCCCCCTTGGAGTTCTTCTTAGAGGCAAACTTCCTGAAGATATTCATCTTTTTCCTATGAACAAAATTCTGAAATTTTTAGTCCACAAAATTTTTCTCAACAAAACTTCACAAAACTGATAGCAACTACTCATAGGGATGTATAGAGGCCATAGCAAGCATTCAAACTACTTAAAACTCTAAGAATTCAATGTGCAAGCTCATTTACAGCAGCACCAAGAGTAGCTAATTATTCTAAATATAAACCACTAAAACAAAAACTAATTGGACACATTGAGGAGTCACATACCAAGCAACAAATCGCCGAAACAGTTTCGGAAATGGAACTTCGAGCAAAGAGAGCGAAATCTGCGGTCTCGGGAGCAAGAACACGAGAGAGAGAGAGAGTGTGTGTTGGTGATTTTTTTTACGGGTGAATGGAGTGGTGTGGGAGGAAGAAGTAAGTGAGGGGCCCACCAAGTGGGCAGCACCCACCAGGGCGCGCCCACCTGGTGCACCTCCCTCAGGTATTATTTGCACCAGAAATTCATAAATATTTAGAAAAAAAATTGTGTCAGATTTTTAGAGCATTCTGAGAACATTTATTTTTGGGTCATTTTTTAATGCATAGAAAAAGCAGAAAATAGACAAAGCATGACATTTTATATTATTTAACTAATAAAAACAGAAAACAAAAGGTAGGGACAAAAGGTAGTGCTTACTAAATTCATCAACTTCATACCTCTTAAAAATGGTCCATTAATAAGGTTGATCAAGTCTTATTAACAACCACTTTTGATTAGCATGAAACCGAAGAACTTTTGTAAATCACTAAGTTACCTCAATGGGGATATGAATGTCCCCAACAATAAGCATTTCATATTTCTTTTTGACCATAGGTAGAGGTAGTTGAAAACTTCCAATAGTGATTGTCGGTGATTTTTCAATAACATTAATACCATTCACTCGGAATTGTTTCTTCGGAAAGTGCACCGTATGCTCATTACCATTGATGTGAAAAGTGACCTTGCTTTTATTGCAATTAATAACAGCCCCTGCAGTATTTAAGAAGGGTCTACCAAGGATAATCGACATGTTTTCATGCTCGGGCATCTCAAGTATAACAAAGTCAGTCAAAATAGTAACATTAGCAACAACAACGGGCACATCCTCACAAATACTGATAGGTATGGCAGTTGATTTGTCATCTATTTGCAATGATATTTCAGTAGGTGTGAGTTTATTCAAATCAAGTCTTTTATATAAAGAAAAAGGCATAACACTAACACCAGCTCCAAAATCGCATAAAGTAGTTTTCATAGTTTCTTTTAATGGAGCAAGGTATAGTTGGTATCCAAGGATCTCCAAGTATTTTAGGTACCCCATCTTTAAAAGTGTAATTAGCAAGCATAGTGGAGATTTCAGCTTCGGTATTTTCCTCTTATTGGTGATGATGTCTTTCATGTACTTTGCATAAGGAGGCATTTTGAAGATATCAGTCAAGTGAGTGCGCAAAAAGACTGGCCTAATCATTTCAGCAAAGTGTTCAAATTCTTCATCATCTTTCTTTTTGGTTGACTTAGGTGGAAAGGGCATAGGCTTTTGAACCCATGGTTCTCTTTCCTTTCCATGTTTTCTAGCAACAAAGTCTCTTTTGTCATATCTTTTATTCTTAGGTTGTGGGTTATCAAGGTCAACAGCTGGTTCTATCTCAACATCATTATCTAGTTCTTTAGCATTAGGTTGAGTGTCTTCATGAACCTCATCATTATCTTTTTCATTATCAGAAGGTGAGAGTTCATTACCAGATTGAGTTTCAACATTAGAGATAGAAACTTCATCATCATTATCAGGAGGTTTTTCTACTTCAGGTTCACTAGAGGCAGGCAAAGTCCTATCATTTTTCTTCTTCTTTTTCTTTTTAGAAGGACTAGGTGTAGTGGTGTTGTTCCTTTGAGAATCTTGTTCAATTATCTTTCGGTGTCCCTCAGGATAAAGTGGTTCCTGAGTCATTTTACCTCCTCTATTTGCTACTCTAACAGCAAAGTCACTTATATTATTGTTCATTTCATCAAGTAACTCTCTTTGAGATTTAGCAACTTGTTATAATTGAGTTTGAACCATAGAGGCATGTTTTCCTACACCTCTAACATCATTTGAGATTCTAAATAACATGTCACTTAAGCGAGCAATAATATCAGAGTTGTATTTCAGTTGTTTCATAACATTTGCATTGAAGTGATCTTGCTTTCTAATGTAATTATCAAACTCATAAAGGCATTAACTAGGATGTTTATTACGAGGATCATCACTATCATTGAATTTCATTAAAGATTTTACCTCTACCACCTTAGGTGGTGGTGGTGCTTCAAGCCCATGTATTTCTTTGATAGGTGGTAAATTTTTCACATCCTCTGCTTTAATACCTTATTCCTTCATAGGTTTCTTTGCCTCTTGCATATCTTGAGGACTGAGATATAAGATACCCCTCTTCTTCGGAGTGGGTTTAATAGGTGTTTCAGGAGGATTCCAATCATCATAATTTTTCAATATATTATTCAATAATTCTTCAGCTTGCCCAATAGTCCGTTCCCTGAAAACACAATTAGCACAACTATATAGGAAGTCCCTAGAAGCATCGGTTAGTCCATTATAGAAGATATCAAGTATTTCATTTTTCTTAAGAGGATGGTTAGGCAAAGCATTAATTAATTGGAGAAGCCTCCCCCAAGCTTGTGGGAGACTCTCTTCTTCGTTTTGCACAAAGTTAAATATTTCCTGCAAGGCATCTTGTTTCTTATGAGCAGGGAAATATTTTTCAGAGAAGTAATAGATCATATCCTGGGGAATACACACACAACCAGGAGCAAGAGTATTGTACCAAGCTTTAGCACCACCCTTTAATGAGAACGGAAATAACTTGAGAATATAGTAATAGTGAATCTTCTCATCATGAGCAAAAAGGGTAGCTATATCATTCAACTTAGTAAGATGTGCCACACCAGTTTTAGTTTCATAACCATGGAAAGGATCAGATTCAACCAAAGTAATTAACTCTGGGTCGATAGAGAATTCATAATCCTTATGAGCAATAACAATAGGTGAAGTAGCAAACTCAGAATCATATTTCATATTAGCATTCAGAGATCTTTCTTTATTCTTGCACAATAATTTTTCTAGACCATCTATATCCTTACAAGCAAGAATATCTCTAATTGCCACCTCACTCATAGTATAACCTTCTGGTACCTTTGGTAATTCATATCTAGGAGGATTAGTTCTAGTAGGTGTTTAAGTATTTTCAGTTTCAAGTTCAGCATCAGATTCAACAATATCATGTTGTCTTACTTTAGCAATTTGTTCATCAAGAAATTCACCTAGTGGCACATCATCATCAAGCAAGGTACTAGCATCATCACCAGTAGCATTCATATCAGAAGTAGCATCATTAATAACTTGCGATATATCAAAATTAATAGCATGTTGTGGTGTTGCAAGTTTACTTATAACAGAAGGTGAATCTAAGGCGGAGCTAGATGGCAGTTCCTTACCCCCTCGTCTTAGAGGGAAAAATCTTAGTCTTTGCATCCTTCAGATTCTTCATAGTGATAATATGATAATAATCCCAAGTGACTCAACGAATATAGCTATGCTCCCCGGCAACAACACCAGAAAAAGGTCTTGATAACCCACAGGTATAGGGGATCGCAACAGTTTTCAAGGGTAGAGTATTCAACCCAAATTTATAGATTCGACACAAGGGGAGCCAAAGAATATTTGAAGGTATTAGCAGCTGAGTTGTCAATTCAACCACACCTAGAGATTAATTATCTGCAGCAAAGTGATTAGTAGCATAGTAGTATGATAGTTTTGATGATAGCAGCAGTAGTAACGGTAACAGTAACAGTGATAGCAGTGATATTGTAGCAGTAACGATAGCAGTACCAACAATATTAACTTAGTAAGACCAATATAATATAAAGGCATTGGATTGGTGAATCATTGGATGATATTCATCATGAGACAGTTATAACCTAGGGCGATACGGCACTAGCTCCAGTTCATAAATGTAATGTTGGCATGTATTCCGTAAATAGTCATACATGCTTATGGAAAGAACTTGCATGACATCTTTTGTCCTACCTTCCCGTGGCAGCGGATCCTATTGGAAACTAAGGGATATTAAGGCCTACTTTTAATAGAGAACCGGAACAAAGCATTAGCACACGGTGAATACATGAACTCCTCAAATTACAGTCATCATCGGGAGTGATCCCGACTATTGTCACTCCGGGGTTGCCGGATCATAACACGTAGTAGGTGACTATTACTTGCAAGATCGGATCTAGAACATGGATATAATGGTGATAACATAAATGGTTCAGATCTGAAATCATGGCACTCGGGCCCAAAGTGACAAGCATTAAGCATGGCAAAGTCATAGCAACATCAATCTCAGAACATAGTGGATACCAGGGATCAAGCCCTAACAAAACTAACTCGATTACATGATGAATCTCATCCTACTCCTCACCGACCAGCGAGACTATGAAGGAATTACTCATTCCCGATGGGGAGCATCATGAAATTGGCAATGGAGATGTGTTGGTGATGACGAAGATCAAAGACCCCCCCTCTCCGGAGCCCCAAATGGACTCCAGATCTTCCCTCCCGAGGAAGAACAGGGCTTGGCGGTGGCTCCGTCTCATGAAATGCGATAATTCTTTCTCCCTCATTTTTTGGAAATATGGGATTTTATAGCGTCGGTTTGTGGGTCAGCGGGGCCACCAGGTGGGCAGCACCCACCTGGGCACGCCTGGGGGGGGGGGGGGCTGGCGCGCCCTGGTGGGTTGTGCCCACCAAGGTGCCCCCCTCAGGTCCATCCTGGTTCTAGAAATTCTCTTATTTGATATAAAAAATCCTTGCAAAGTTTCGTTCCATTCCGAGAACTTTTATTTCTGCACAAAAATAACACCATGGTAGTTCTGCTGAAAACAATGTCAGTCCGGAGTTAGTTTCATTCAAATCATGCAAATTAGAGTCCAAAACAAGAGGAAAAGCGTTAGGAAAAGTAGATACGTTGGAGATGTATCAATGCTCAATTTTTGAGCTATTCTCCTCCATCTTGCAGGCAAAGTACTTGTCAGAGGTCTCATACCTCTCAACACGGGCATGAGCCTGAAATACCAATTTTAGCTCTTGGAAGATCTCATATCACTACAAAAAAGTACACTTCCGTGATGATACGTGTTTGTCATAGTAGGTCACATTTTCTGTCTTGCATGTACATCCATGAAGATTTTATGACAGAATCAAGATAGTCATACCTGTGTTGTCATAGAAGTGTTCCATGACATTACCAAAATTATCATGATGGAAGTGTCCATCCACGACGATAAATTTCTCGTCATAGAATTGCTTTCGTCAAGGGTAACCGACATGTGGCATCCACCATAACGGGTCGCTGTTAAGCTATCAGGTTCCGATGTTGGATTCGATAACCCGTTAACAGCCTGGACCAATGGGGATTTTCCACGTGTAAAATTCTCAATGGCTAGAGGAACCATGTGTCGGCTCACCATTGGGACACATGTCATCCACTCATTGGACCGAAGGCGCCTATGATACGTCGACATGTGGCATGATACGTCTCCAACGTATCAATAATTTTTGATTGCTCCATGCTACTTTATCTACTATTTTGTACTGTATTGGGCTTTATTTTCCACTTTTATATTATTTTTGGGACTAACCTATTAACCGGAGGCCCAGCCTAGAATTGTTGTTTTTTTGCCTATTTCAGTATTTCGAAGAAACAGAATATCAAATGGAGTCCAAATGGAATAAAACCTTCGGGAACGTGATTTTCTCACCGAACGTGATCTAGGAGACTTGGACCCTGCTCCAAGGAACAGCCGTGGAGGTCATGAGGGTGGGGTGCCCCCTGGGTGCGCCCCCTGCCTCGTGGGCCCCCTGTTGCTCCACCGACGTACTCCTTCCTCCTATATATACCTACGTATCCCCGTCAAATAAAATACAGAGCCAAAAACCTAATTCCACCGCTGCAACTTTCTGTATCCACGAGATCCCATCTTAGGGCTTGTTCCGGAGCTCCGTCGGAGAGGGCATCTACCATGGAGGGCTTCTACATCAACACCATAGCCTCTCCGATGAAGTGTGAGTAGTTTACTTCAGACCTTCGGGTCCATAGCTAGTAGCTAGATGGCTTCTTCTCTCTTTTTGGATCTCAATACAATGTTCTCCCCCTCTCTTGTGGAGATCTATTCGATGTAGTCTTCTTTTTGTGGTGTGTTTGCTGAGACCGATGAATTGTGGGTTTATGATCCAGCTTATCTATGAACAATATTTGATTCTTCTCTGAATTCTTTTATGTATGATTGAGTTATCTTTGCAAGTCTTTTCGAATTATCTGTTTGGTTTGGCCAACTAGATTGGTAGTTCTTGCAATGGGAGAAGTGTTTAGCTTTGGGTTCAATCTTGCGGTGTCCTTACCCAGTGACAGAAAGGGTTGCAAGGCACATATTGTATTGTTGCCATCGAGGATAACAAGATGGGGTTTTTATCATATTGCATGAATTTATCCCTCTACATCATGTCATCTTGCTTAAGGCGTTACTCTGTTTTTAACTTAATACTCTAGATGCATGCTGGATAGCAGTCGATGAGTGGAGTAATAGTAGTAGATGCAGAATCGTTTCGATCTACTTGTCTCAGACGTGATGCCTATGTACATGATCATATCTAGATAACCTCATAATTATTCGCTTTTCTATCAATTGCTCAACAGTAATTTGTTCAGCCACCGTAGAATACTTATGCTCTTGAGAGAAGCCACTAGTGAAACCTATGGCCCCGGGTCTATTCTCATCATATCAATCTCCATTACTTTATTACTTGCTTTGTTTTTACTTTGCCTTTTACTTTTCACTTTGCATCTCTATATCAAAAATACCAAAAAATATTATTTATCATCTCTATCAGATCTCACCCTCGTAAGTGATCGTGAAGGGATTGACAACCCCTAATTGCGTTGGTTGCGAGTAGCTATCGTTTTGTGTAGGTACGAGGGACTCGTCCGTGATCTCCTACTGGATTGATACCTTGGTTCTCAAAAACTGAGGGAAATACTTACGCTACTTTACTGCATCATCCTTTCCTCTTCGGGGAAATCCAACGCAGTGCTCAAGAGGTAGCAAGAAGAATTTCTAGCGCCGTTGCCAGGGAGTTTGCGCAAAAGTCAACCATACCAAGTACCCATCACAATCCCTATCTCTCGCATTACATTATTTGCCTCTCGTTTTCCTCTCCCCCACTTCACCATTGTCGTCTTATTCGCCCTCACTTTCCCAATCTCCTCCTCTCTTTCTCTTTCGCCTTTTTTTCGTTTGCCTTTTTGTTGCTTGTGTGTTGGATTACTTGTAGCCATGGCGCAAGATAATACCAAATTGTGTGATTTCTCGAATACCAATAATAATGATTTCCTTAGTACTCCGATTGCTCCTCTTAATAATGATGAGTCTTGTGACATCAATACCACTTTGTTGAATCTTGTTATGAAAGATCAATTCGCCGACCTTCCTAGTGAAGATGTCGCTACTCATCTAAACAATTTTGTTGATTTGTGTGATATGCAAAAGAAGAAAGATACAGATAACAATATTGTCAAATTGAAGTTATTTCCGTTTTCACTTAGAGATCGTGCTAAAATTTGGTTTTCATCT
This sequence comes from Triticum aestivum, assembly GCF_018294505.1. Lineage (NCBI taxonomy): Eukaryota > Viridiplantae > Streptophyta > Magnoliopsida > Poales > Poaceae > Triticum > Triticum aestivum. The sequence goes on along the minus strand of NC_057810.1, from coordinate 502,360,891 downwards.
TTGCCTAAAAATAGTATTGATTCTTGGAACAAGTGCAAAGATGCTTTTATCTCTAAGTATTTTCCTCCCGCTAAGATCATCACTCTTAGGAACGATATTTTGAATTTTAAAAAACTTGATCATGAGCATGTTGACCAATCTTGGGAAAGAATGAAATTGATGCTTCGCAATTGCCCTACTCATGGTTTGAATTTATGGATGATCATACAAAATATTTATGCCGGATTAAATTTTGCTTCTAGAAATCTTTTAGATTCGGCCGCGGGAGGCACGTTTACGGAAATTACGTTAGGAGATGCTACAAAATTGCTTGACAATATTATGGCTAATTATTCTCAATGGCATACCGAAAGATCTTCTAGTAAAAAAGTGCATGCTATAGAAGAAATGAATGTTTTGAGTGAAAAGATGGATGAACTTATGAAGATGTTTGCTACTAAAAATACTTCTCTTGATCCCAATGATATGCCTTTATCTACTTTGATTGAGAATAATAATGAGTCTATGGATGTGAATTTTGTTGGTAGGAATAGTTTTGGAAATAACGCATATAGAGGGAATTTTAATCCTAGGCCTTATCCTAGTAATCCTTCTAATAATTATGGAAATTCCTACAACAACTCTTATGGAAATTTTAATAAGATGCCCTCTGAATTTGAGAGTAGTGTTAAAGAGTTTATGAATTCACAAAAGAATTTTAATGCTTTGCTCGAAGAGAAATTGCTTAAAGTTGATGATTTGGCTAGGAACGTTGATAGAATTTCTCTTGAAATTTATTCTTTAAAGCTTGGATCTATTCCTCCTAAGCATGATATCAATGAGTCTCTCAAATCTATGAGAATTTCCATTGATGAGTGCAAGGAAAGAACCGCTAGGATGCATGCTTCCAACGATGCCTTTATTAAAGCGTGTTCTTCTGATTGCTATGAAAATCAAGATGAAGATCTAAAAGTTATTGATGTGTCCCCTATTAAATCTTTGTTCTGCAATATGAATCTTGATGAAACTGAATATGATCTTCCTTTACCTAGAAGGCATTCTAAGAATTCGGAGTTTCTAGATCTTGATGATGAAATTGATGAAAGTGGGATTGAAAGAAATAAAAATCTTGATGTTGCTAAACCCACTATTTTGGATCTCAAGGAATTTAATTATGAAAATTGCTCTTTGATTGGTTGTATTTCCTTGTTGCAATCCATGCTAGATTCTCCACATGCTTATAGTCAAAATAAGGCCTTTACCGAACACATTGTTGATGCCTTGATGCAATCGTATGAAGAAAAACTTGAGCTGAAAGTTTCTATCCCTAGAAAACTCTATGATGAGTGGGAACCTACTATTAAGGTTAAAATTAAAGATTATGAGTTTCATGCCTTGTGTGATTTGGGTGCTAGTGTCTCCACTATTCCCAAAACTTTGTGTGATTTACTAGATTTCCGTGACTTTGAAGATTTCTCTCTAAACTTGCATCTTGCGGATTCCACTATTAAAAAGCCTATGGGAAGAATTAATGATGTTCTTATTGTTTCAAATAGGAATTATGTGCCCGTAGATTTTATCATTCTTGATATAGATTGCAATCCTCTTGGTAGACCTTTCCTTAGAACGATTGGTGCGATTATTGATATGAAGGAAGGGTATATTAGATTACAATTTCCCTTGAGAAAGGTATGGAACACTTCCCTAGAAATAAAATAAAATTACCATATGAATCTATCATGAGAGCCACTTATGGATCGCCTACCAAAGATTGCGAAACCTAGATCTATCCTTGCTTTTATGCCTAGCTAAGGGCGTTAAACGATAGCACTTGTTGGGCGGCAACCCAATTTTATTTTGTTTTTTTTGTTTTTGCTTCTGTTTAGGAATAAATAATCCATCTACTTTCTGTTTAGATGTGGTTTTATGTTTTAATTAGTGTTTGTGCCAAGTAGAACCTATAGGATAAGCTATGATGATAGTTGATTTGATTCGGCTGAAAAACAGAAACTTTGCACTCACGAGAAAAAATTCAATAAATCACAGAAACGTGCTTTTGCATTGATTCTTTTTGCTGCTGATCAATAAACAAATTATACAGTACGTCCTATTTTGGTAGAATTTCAAGAGTTCCAGACGTTTGCGTTAGTTACAGATTGCTACAGACTGTTTTGTTTTTGACAGATTCTGTTTTTCGTGTGTTGTTTGCTTATTTCAATGCATCTATGGCTAATAAATTAGTTTATAAACCATAAGGAAGTTGGAATAAAGTAGGTTTAACACCAATATAAATAAGGAATGAGTTCATTACAGTACCTTAAAGTAGTTTTTTGTTTTCTTTCACTAACAGAGCTCACGAGATTTCTATTGAGTTTTGTGTTGTGAAGTTTTCAAGTTTTGGGTGAATTCTTTTGATGGATTATGGAACAAAGAGTGGCAAGAGCCTAAGCTTGGGATGCCCATGGAACCCCCAAGATAATCCAAGGACACAAAAAAGTCAAAGCTTGGCGATGCCCCGGAAGGCATCCCCTCTTTCGTCTACTTCCATCGGTAATTTACTTGGAGCTATATTTTTATTCACCACATGTTATGTGTTTTGCTTGGAGCGTCTTGTATTATTTGCATCTTTGCTTGTTAGTTTACCACAATCATCCTTGCTGTACACACCTTTTAAGAGAGCCATACATGATTTAGAATTTTCTAGAATACTCTATGTGCTTCACTTATGTCTTTTGAGCTTGATAGTTTTGCTCATAGTGCTTCACTTAAACCTTTTTGAGCGTAATAATTTTTTCTCTAGTGCTTCACTTAGATCTTTTAGAGCACGGTGGTGGATTTATTTTAAAGAAACTATTGATCTCTCATGATTCACTTAGATTATTTTGAGAGTTGTTAATAGCATGGTAATTTGCTTAAAGATAATATACTTGGTATTCAAGATTTGTGAAACTTTCTTTTGAGTGTGTTGAATACTAAGATAAGTTTGATGCCTGATAATTGTTTTGAGATATGGAAGTGATAATATCAAAGCAATGCTAGTTGGTGTGATTATGAATTTAAAGAATGCTTGAGTTGAAGTTTGTGATTCCCGTAGCATGCACGTATGGTGAACCGCTTTGTGATAAAGTCAGAGCACAATTTTATTTATTGATTGTCTTCCTTATGAGTGGCAGTCGGGGATGAGCGATGGTCTTTTCCTACCAATCTATCCCCCTAGGAGCATGCGTGTAGTGCTTTGGTTTTTGATGACTTCTAAATTTTTGCAATAAGTTCATGAGTTCTTTTGATTAATGTTGAGTCCATGGATTATACGCACTCTCACCCTTCCACCATTGCTAGCCTCTCTAATACCGCGCACTTTTCGCCGATATCGTACACCCACCATATACCTTCCTCAAAACAGCCACCATACCTACCTGTCATGGCATTTCCATAGCCATTCCGAGATATATTGCCATGCAACTTTCCACCGTTCCGTTCATATGGCACATATTACTTTTTGTCACATTGCTTTTTGCATGAACATGTAGTTGACATTGTATTTGTGGCAAGGCCACCTTCATAATTTTCATACATGTCGCTCATGATTCATTGCATATCCCGATATACCACCGGAGGCATTCACATAGAGTCATATTTTGTTCTAAGTATCGAGTTGTAATTGTTGAGTTGTAAGAAAAATAAAAGTGTGATGATCATCATTATTAGAGCATTGTCCCAGTGAGGAAAGGATGATGAAAACTATGATTCCCCCATAAGTCGGGATGAGACTCCGGACGAAAAAAAAGAGTGGCCAAAAAAGAGAAAAGGCCCAAATAAAAAAAATATGAGAGAAAATGAGAGAAGGGACAATGCTACTATCCTTTTCCACACTTGTGCTTCAAAATAGCACCATGATCTTCATGATAGAAAGTCTCATATGTTGTCACTTTCATATACTAGTGGAATTTTTAATTATAGAACTTGGCTTGTGTATTCCAATGATGGGCTTCCTCAAAAGTGCGCTAGGTCTTCGTGAGCAAGCAAGTTGGATGCACACCCACTTAGTTTCTTTTGTTGAGCTTTCACATATTTATAGCTCTAGTGCATCCGTTGCATGGCAATCCCTACTCACTCACATTGATATCTATTGATGGGCATCTCCATAGCCCATTGATACACCTAGTTGATGTGAGACTATCTTATACTTTTTGTCTTCTCCACAACCACCATTCTATTACACCTATAGTGCTATGTCCATGGCTCACGCTCATGTATTGTGTGAAAGTTGAAAAAGTTTGAGATTACTAAAGTATGAAACAATTGCTTGGCTCATCATCGGGGTTGTGCATGATTAAATACTTTGTGTGATGAAGTTAGAGCTTAGCCAGACTATATGATTTTGTAGGGATAACTTTCTTTAACCATGCTATTTGAGAAGACATGATTGCTTTAATTTGTATGCTTGAAGTATTATTACCTTTATGTTAATCTAAACTTTTGTCTTGAATCTTTCGGATCTGAATATTCATGCCACAATTAAGAAGATTCACATTGAAATTATGCCAAAGTATCACTCCGCATCAAAAATTCTTTTTTATCATTTACCTACTCGAGGACGAGCATGAATTAAGCTTGGGGATGCCTGATACGTCTCCAATGTATCTATAATTTTTGATTGCTCCATGCTACTTTATCTACTGTTTTGGACTATATTGGGCTTTATTTTCCACTTCTACATTATTTTTGGGACTAACCTATTAACCGGAGGCCCAGCCCAGAATTGTTGGTTTTTGCCTATTTCAGTATTTCGAAGAAACAGAATATCAAACGGAGTCCAAATGGAATAAAACCTTCGGGAACGTGATTTTCTCACCGAACGTGATCCAGGAGACTTGGACCCTGCTCCAAGGAACAGTCGTGGAGGTCACGAGGGTGGGGCCCCCTGGGCGCGCCCCCTGCCTCGTGGGCCCCCTGTTGCTCCACCGACGTACTCCTTCCTCCTATATATACCTACGTACCCCCGTTAGATCAAATACGGAGACAAAAACCTAATTCCACCACCGCAACTTTCTGTATCCACGAGATCCCATCTTGGGGCCTGTTCCGGAGCTCCGCTGGAGAGGGCATCTACCACAGAGGGCTTCTACATCAACACCATAGCCTCTCCGATGAAGTGTGTGTAGTTTACTTCAGACCTTCGGGTCCATAGCTAGTAGCTAGATGGCTTATTCTCTCTTTCTAGATCTCAATACAATGTTCTCCCCCTCTCCTGTGGAGATCTATTCGATGTAATCTTCTTTTTGCAGTGTGTTTGTTGAGACCGATGAATTGTGGGTTTATGATCCAGCTTATCTATGAACAATATTTGATTCTTCTTTGAATTCTTTTATGTATGATTGAGTTATCTTTGCAAGTCTCTTCGAATTATCCATTTGGTTTGCCCAACTAGATTGGTAGTTCTTGCAATGGGAGAAGTGTTTAGCTTTGGGTTCAATCTTGCGGTGTCCTTACCCAGTGAAAGAAAGGGTTGCAAGGCACGTATTGTATTGTTGCCATCGAGGATAACGAGATGGTTTTTTTTATCATATTGCATGAATTTATCCCTCTACATCATGTCATCTTTCTTAAGGCGTTACTCTGTTTTTAACTTAATACTCTAGATGCATGCTGGATAGCGGCCGATGAGTGGAGTAATAGTAGTAGATGCAGAATCGTTCGATCTACTTGTCTCGGACGTGATGCCTATATACATGATCATATCTAGATAACCTCATAATTATTCGCTTTTCTATCAATTGCTCAACAGTAATTTGTTCACCCACCGTAGAATACTTATGCTCTTGTGAAGCCACTAGTGAAACCTATGGCCCCCGGGTCTATTCTCATCATATCAATCTCCATTACTTTATTACTTGCTTTGTTTTTACTTTGCCTTTTACTTTTCTCTTTGCATCTCTATATCAAAAATACCAAAAATATTATTTATCATCTCTATCAGATCTCACCCTCGTAAGTGACCGTGAAGGGATTGACAACCCCTAATCGCGTTGGTTGCGAGTAGCTATTGTTATGTGTAGGTACGAGGGACTCGTGCGTGATCTCCTACTGGATTGATACCTTGGTTCTCAAAAACTGAGGGAAATACTTACGCTACTTTACTGCATCATCCGTTCCTCTTCGGGGAAATCCAACGTAGTGCTCAAGAGGTAGCATGGCATGACCGAACAGAGGCCCATTCCAGTGAAAAGGCCAGCCCATTTGACTTTGTCAAAAGGTAGCGGGCCGACCCACGGAAAGCCTGTTAACGTCCTGTTCGCATATAGCCCATTACAGCCTGCTAACTCAAGGCCCGTTATGGCCTACCCGAATTTGGCCTAGTACCATCGTCTGGGCCATCCAATATGATTCCATCCCATTGTAAATTCCGGCCCATGTATGGCCCATGACGTCTTTCGGCCCATAGGAGGCACTTTGTAACTCTGGGCCCATTAAAGGCCCGAGATGAAACTGGCCCATAATGAACAATGTATTATTCCGTCGGCCGTTTCCAGCCCGCGTTAACTTACGGCCTTCTAAGGGCCCATTTATTCTTGGGCTCATTTCCAGAATTCGATTACTTACGGTCCATTACTCGCATGTTCCGCTTGTGGGCCAAATTCAGCCCGTGGTTACAGTCGGCCTGTTTGTGGCCCGTTAACCCGTTGGGCTGTTTTCATAGCGTCATCAAATATGGCCTATTAACGGCCCATTATGGTCGGGCCATAAAATAGACGATTTCCACTCTAGCCCCTTTACGACCCATTTTGCGGACCGCTATTGGTCCACGAATAGTACGACCCATGTTTGGCGAAACGATTATACGACCTGTAGAAGGCCCATAGATTATACGCCCGTAGAAGGCCCATGGATCCTATGGCCCGTAGAAGGCCCATGGATCCTACGGCCCATAGAAGGCCCATGGATCCTATGGCCCATAGAAGGCCCATGGATTGTACGACCCGTGGAGGGCAATGGTCACTACAGCAGGTAGCAGGACCATGGTTACAACAATCCGTGTGTTGCCATGGTTATTGTGGCCTAGTTATAAAAATAGGTTATTGTGGCCTCTAGAAAAACGCGGAAAAATAACTGCAGTGACTACAACAAGCAAACAACTAAACAAGACAAAAAGGAAATAAATAAGCAAGCAACTAACGCTAAGCTATTACGGCTATTACACACATTACATTCACTGGGCATCAAAGTTCGCCACCAATGCAAATATAGGGAACAAAGCAACATACTACATACACTGGCCGTCTAAATTGGCCTCCAGTGCAAATAAACGTGGCGGCAAAACAAGTCCATAACTGGAACAACTTCAGAAGAGCTCAAGATACGTTACCATGGGTATCCACCATGCTGGCAATAAGCTTAGCAAGCTTATTAGCTTTGTCCTATTTGGTGCTAAAATCCTCCAACGCTTGCTGTTGCACCAGAAAGTATGCATTTGAATGCTCCAGGGACTTCCGCAGTCCTTCGACTTCTTGTCGTAGCACAGCTGATCGATGTCTTTCAGCTTGTAGTTGAGACTCAAGAAACCGAACTGATTCAAACAGTGAGTTTGAATAGCTTGTGCCAGCAGCAGTGGCCAGTAACTCGAACACTAAACCAAGACAGGACTTTGGAGTTGTCTCACTGTCTTCAAGATAGTTTTCCTTAGCTATTTTATTAGCTTTGTTGGAGACCAACAAGGATGTCTCGCTATCCTGAACCTTATCTGCATTACTTCCTTTACCATTGCTTAATAAGGCACTCTTCCCCAATATTCTGTCAGCATTCTAAAAGAAGAAACAAGCAGACACGTAACATGTTTAGCATGTACTAGTATATGAAACTCATTTCGGTGAACCACTTCATTAGTAAGGTGGACAGGATTAAACTACCAAGTCTTCTATTGCCAAGTAGTACATAATAAAAGCATCAAACAAACATATATCTATGCCCTATGGTCACTACATTGTCTTGCCAAATCAAAATAGAGACACAGTTCAAATCTTATCAGTTCAAGACAAAGCGGCACTAAAAGAAAACTAAGCGTGGGAAACTACACGGCACAACAAGATTTCAAATGGGTACCACAGGTCTACATGGACAACAACACTATTGGCTCTGTTATGATGCTAGTAATGTGCATGATATGAGAAGTCAATTGTATACACAATTGATGAAATCAATAGAGCTATTTATAAGAGCAAACCTGTTAAAGAAACATGTGTAAACATACCTGTTGTGCCATTGGAGTTTCGATTGGATCCTTCGGGTTAAAAATAAATGTGTATGAGTAAATACAATGATACAAGAGCAAAGCAGTATGCACGATAGCAATGGAATCTTAAATGAGAACAGTTGTTCTTCAAGTTTAAGCACTTGTTCTACATGAATAGAGTATAGTAAGACACACACATATAATACTTAAAAATAAAAAAAATGAGCTCATAGACCTTACCACATTCTTGGTTCTGGACCAGTACAGAACAAGGCATTCCCAATCATCGTCCAGTAAATGCGTCTCAGGAGAACATAAGGGAATTTGATGAGTTTCCTTGCCAGTGAAGTGTGTTTTCTTCAGGTAATTCTGATACTGCCACCAAGCATTCTTGAAGATAGCAGAGGTATTAGCACAGGTCACCTCATCCCGAGTTTCTAAATTGGTCCTTCTCTATAGATAAAAATGGGAAAATTTGCAGTATTATAACCATCATCGAGGTAGAATGTATGGGCCAAAGCAAAGTAATTTTCATGAATAACATTAATTACACATAACTCCTGGACAAACACCTGCAACTCGCATTTTCCTTCATCTTTAGTATAATATTTCCATGATGGGAAGATACGCACATAGGATTTAACAACATTAAATGCAATAGATGCTAAACTATGAATGGCTGGTTGTGCTTCCTCCACAGGAATAGGGGTACTAACTGGTGGAGTTGGGGTTCGCCGTGGTAGTACTGGCGCTTTGGGCACTGGAGCTGCCTTACCAACTGCTCTTGTTTGGGAGCTCTGTGGTGTAGATGGTGTTGTGTCAACATGAACTGGGTTACTATCTGCTGGGGTTGGGGTTAGATTGGTGATATGTCTCCAACATATCTATATTTTTGATGTATTCATGCCTTGTTTATAATATTTCTACATGATTTTGGTATAATTTGGTTAGAACTAACCCGGACTGACGATGTTTTCATCAAAACTACCGTGGTGTTGTTTTTGTGTAGAAATAAAAGTTCTCGGAATGCGCTGAAAATCAACAGAGAATATTTCTAGAAAATATAAAAAATATGGGCCCCATGAGGGTGGAGGGTGTCAGTGTCAAAACCGGCGGATCTCGGGTAGGGGGTCCCGATCTGTGCATCTTAGGCTGATGGTAACAGGAAGCAAGGGACACAATGTTTACCCAGGTTCGGGCCCTCTCGATGGAGGTAAAACCCTACTTCCTGCTTGATTAATATTGAAGATATGTGGAATACAAGAGTAGATCTACCATGAGATCGTAGAGGCTAAACCCTAAGAGCTAGCCTATGATGGTATGATTGTAATTGTGATCGGCCTTCTAAGGACCATGCTCTCCGGTTTATATAGACATCAGAGAGCTAGGGTTTACATGGAGTTGGTTTACAAGGAAGGAAACATAATATCCGGATCGCCAAGCTTGTCTTCCATGCAAAGGAGAGTCCCATCCGGACACGAGCCGAAGTCTTGAGTCCTGTATCTTGACGCTTCTATAGTCCGGACAATGTATATAGTCCGGCTTTCCAGATACCCCCTTATCCAGGACTCCCTCAGTAGCCACTGAACCAGGCTTCAATGACGATTATCGAAAACGTAGGTCATGTCCGGATCTGCAAGATGATCTTCACACACCCTTAGCATAAATTCGTTCTGCTGGCAATCTTAGTACGTCGTGCCCTTGCATCGTGACCTGGTCCAACACGAACCAGCATTTCCTGCTCCACCTCGACTCGTGTTATGAGGTGGTTTTATCGGCACGTCCTGCCAAAGCAGAGATCGTGTCCCTCTTAATACGGGATCTTTCATCAATATGGCCATATGTTACCCCATGGCGACTGTTGGTATAATTCCGTGTTTCTTTTTAGATAAGTCTCAAGCGGTCACACTGATGACTCTTGGTATTCATCCCTTTTATAAAGGGGTCAAGGCCTATGCCGCGTTTCCACCTCTCCTACTCCTTCTCGCACCTCGAGCTCCATCACTCAAAACCTAAGCTCCAACACCCCAGATCCTCCAGTATGTCCGGATCTGATGTAGCAGGCCGGTGGGTGGCCTCCTCGAGTCAAGAGGAGGATATTGCGAAGACTTCCTGCATAGGCTTCCTGCTCCGGGGCAAATCATCCCCACGCCGGAGCCCAATGAGAGTGTGGTGTTCACTCCTCACTTCCTCCGAGGCCTAGGCCTCACCCTCGACCCCTTTGTGAGGGGGCTCATGTTCTATTATGGCTTGGATTTCCATGATCTGGCTCCAGATGCCATCCTCCATATCTCGTCTTTCATTATCGTGTGCGAGGCGTTTCTCCACGTCAACCCACACTTCGGCTTATGGCTAAAGACCTTCAATGTGAAGTCGAAGATGATCAAGGGGCGACATGCAGAGTGCGGAGGCACCATAATAAGCAGGAACACCGATGCCCCATGGCTAGAGGGTTCTTTTCCGGAAGTGTCTGCCGTATGGCAACAGAGATGGTTCTATGTCACTGCTCCCAGAGGCACAAAGTGGGTAGCTGCAACCGAGTTCCGCTCTGGCCCTCCATCACAGTTGGCGTCTTGGACTGATGTGGGACGGAGTTATGGGCCTGCTGGCGATGTACCAGAACTGCAAAATCGCATCCGGGAGCTTATTAGGAGGGACATAAATATTGTCAGCATAATTCAAGTAATGCTAGTCCGGCGGATATTGCCGTGCAAACGCCGGCCTCTCCGCATGTGGGAGTTTAATCCGGAGGGTTCGTGGACTATTAAGCACTTCTTCGGCCTGACGCTCGAAGGAGTGTGTAATTTATTCTTCGGACCACAAGCAAAGTGTCCGGACACCACCGAGGATGCGGGCCTAAGCTGCAATCGCCTAGATGCCCAAGTAAGTAACCTTAAAGCCGGACTCTTTATTTATATTTATCATGATTATTATTCTAACATTCCCTCCGCGGCCAGGAATGGCTTGACAAGGAAAAGAGAATCAGGTGTCCGGCACCACTTCCTGAAGGCTCGCCTGGTCCCACCATTGCGAAGATGCTGGACCGGGCGCTCAGCAAAATCCCTTCAGGGAAAGGCGAAGGAAAGGGCAGTGAAGCTAAACTTCATGCGTTGCGCATACAGACCGGGGAAATTGCCAACCCTCCTATGGAGGATAGTCGGGAAGGGAAGGTCAAAGCCTCCTCCCCACACGGGAAGAAGAGGGCCACCTCCAAAGATTTGGAGGCGGAGGCGCCCAAACAAGGGAGGAAAACATCACCAAGGGGCTCTGCCACAACGGGCGCCCTCACCACGCCATGCCCACCAATGGGCCAGCCCTCCGACGAGTCGTAAGTCATTCATTAATTCGAAGGTGAGATGTTACCCCGAGATCCATAACCAGGACTTTGTTTTTTGTAGTCCGGCGAGCAGCTCTTCTCAACAGAGTTCGTCTTCGGGGGACCTTCGTCCGGAGATGATGGAGAGTGAAACCCCACCCCACTCTCCGCCTCATGAGGCGGGCGACATGGTGGTGTCGTCATGGAGGAGTCCGGATATACCAAAGCCGAAGGCTAGTACGTCAACCGCCCTGAGCCCAGAGCATCTGGCTCCCACGGGGGGCGATGAGAAGGGTCCGGCGCAGTTTACTGTCCGGCCGGACGTACTTACGGGCCGTCTGGAGCGAGCCGTGCTCTCGAAGGAGCACCGCTCTTTAATGAGCATGGTGCTCACGAAGATTTCATCCGCTACCAGCGGCTTGAATGAGGCATTTACAAGCATGCTCAAAGGCTTTGAGGCATGTAGTGAAAAATGCACAACTTTTTGGTTATGAAGCACGCGCTAGGTGTGCTCCCTGTAGATAGTAGCCCCTGAGACTCTGGTTGCCCGCCATAGGCGGCAAACGGGGATCATATACTAATGTCTGCACCGTACATGTGCGCAGGTATACAAGGATCCGGCAGCCGACCAGTCTGTTGAAGTTGCCGAGCTAAGGAGGCAAATTGGATCCATCGACGCCGATATCACAATGGTGAATAAACGGCTTGAGGAGTCCCAGGGTATGTGCTTGTTTTTTATTATAATGTATAGGAAAATGCCAAAGAGGCATAATATTAATGCAATGTATTGGCACTACAGATGGTGCTGCTGCCGTGGAGGCCCTGAGGGCGGAACTTGCTCAAGCCAAGGAACAAGCTCGGGCTAGCAATGCGGCTACCCTAAAGGAGGCCGAAGAGTTGAGAGCCGAATAGGCTGCTCGTCGCCGAAGCGAGGAAAAGATAACCAAAATGGCTGAAGAGTTAAAAAATGCTGCCGACCGGTACGCACTCCTTGAGAAGGAGAATAAGGCTAGTTCGGCCGAGCTGGACAAGGCACGTAATACCGCCAAGGAGATGCGGACCGAGATCCGGAGTATGCGGGAGGAGCTCCAACAAGCTGACAAAATCATGGCTGGGGGCTCATACTTACTGCGAACGAAGTTCTTGGATCCAAAGTATGCTCCCCTGGCGGGTCGCATGAGTCCTGCGGACGCATATGCGGACTTGGCGAATAGAATAGCTGACGCTGTCAGGTTCTTCGAGGTTCAAGGCGATGAAGAAGTGGAGAAGCTTTTCTTGTCACAGTTTAATGCTCCCACTCACCCGCTACCACTGAATGAGAAGGTGGCTGCTATGGCGGAGCTCCACAGGCTGTCCGGACTTGCAATGCGGTCTGTAATAGACCATCTTTAGTCAAAGGGGCCTAAGACAGACAGCTACTTTGGTTTGGTGCAACAATTCCTTGGAGTCGTGTCCCGGATTGACGCCCTGAGAAGGTTGGCATGCATAGAGGGTGCGCGGATGGCTCCAGCCCGCGTTAAAGCCTACTGGACGGATATGGAGGCCACTGTAATAGTGAGCCAGGATCCGGCTGGATGCCAACATCCGGCCGAGCACTACTTGGCGCAAGTCACAGAAGGTGCCCGCCTGATAGAGGCGCAGTGCTCGAAGAGTGTTTCATTCGAGTGATAAGTCGAATCATTGTAGAAAACAATGTTTAGTTTAATTATGAGGCTATGTTTATACTTTTGCCCGGAAGTATGATTGTCCTCCGTTTGCGGCTATTCTTATATGTATAAGTAGTCTGAAAGATAGCAGTCGTTGGCTTCAGCCCCCTCGCAGACAATGCGGGGGTGTTGGCGAAAAAATATGCATAATCACACTTGATCCAACGTCTTGGTCCGTTAAGGAGGTGATCGCACGCCGAACTAGGCAACCAGACTATATAGTTGTAACACTTTCGCTTAGCCATGGGAGTCTAATGGTGGGGCTACTATGTAGCCCCTGGTACCTCCACGTGCATCCGAATATGGGCGTGTGTGTACATGGCCGGGAAACAGCCCTTCGTTAAGGCGGAGGAATCTTTAGGGATTCCGGTGAGTCTTCGAGTGGTTGAACAGTCTCTCGTTGTATCATGACGGTCAGTTTTCGGCTTTCTCTACTGAGGCGCTCATCTGGAATAACCAGGGCACAATCGCAGTAGTTCTCCTTTAGCCTGCCTTAGCCGGATGATAGCGGAACGTAAGGCGGCAAACCCAAGAGCCGGGCAAACCCAACATTTTGACCAAAGACATGATTCGGAGCTGATGCATATACGGCCAAACTCGTGACGCCGAACACTCCTGAGGGTATTCAGTCTTTTGTAAAAGAAGATAGGCTGACAAGAGCCTATTTGAAGCCCTTTATTTCTAGGTACGTGCAATTTAGTCTGCCGTGGCCAAATGCCAAAAACGGCAGTATCCTCTGTGGGTATAGAACCCATGGGATGGTTAAACAACAAGAGGCGATAGAAAAGGTTTACGCGGGACTTAATCTAAAAAGAAACCTGTTGCACGGGGCCATGCTGCACGTCTGCGCCTTTGTCTCTGTTGTGCCGTATCCTGGAAGGGTATTGCGCGAACGTTGTCTGTAAAAAAGGAAAAACTCGTAGGAGGGTGCAACATAAGTATGCGATTAATAATAAGAGTGTAAGCTGTTGGCCTGCCAATAAGGTCGAGCCAAGCATGGGGCTGTATTGAATAGAGACATCCCCTATTTTCCCTTATGGGATTACATATACAGTGCCCTATTTGAATTTATCCGGGCTACCGAACTCGTCTAACCGTGTCTGTGGTCGTAATGACCAATCATGTTTTCTAAAACTGGAGGCCGCTTATAGTCCGGACGTAAGGGCCGTCGCGTATTCCTTTGTGCATGAAGGGCGCTTTATGATTCCGCTAACGGTGATGACGCCACGGGGACCGGGCATCCTGAGTGTAAGGTGGCCATAGTGTGGCAATGCGTTGAAGTAGGCGAAGGCCGCTCTTCCTAGCAATGCGTGATAGCTGCTTTGGAAGGCTGCGACAGTGAAGAGCAGCTCTTCGCTTCTGGAGTTGCCTGGGGAGCCGAATGTTACTTCCAGCATGATGGAGCCCCTGGCGCAGGCTGCAACGCCTGGTATCACCCCTTCAAAGGTGGTGTTGATGTGTTTAATTCTTGATGGGTCTATCCCCATTTTGCGGATAGTGTCCTCGTATATTAAATTGAGACCACTGCCGCCATCCATGAGGACATGGGTGAGACGGTATCCGTCGATTAGTGGGTCAAGCACCAAGGCATGTGATCCTCCGCGCTGAATACTAGTTCGGCCGTCCATGTGATCGGAAGTGATCGGACGAGACATCCAATAGTGAGACGTGGGTACGATGGGCTCTGCATCGTGCGCTTCTATGGGCGCGCGTTTATGCCCTCTCATGGATGTGCGAGTCGCGTGGATCATGTTTACTGTTTTAACCTCTGGCGGGAATTATTTTTGTACCCCAGTGTTCGGCTGGTGAGGTTCATCCTCGTCTTCGCTTGGTGTGCCCCTCCCCTTGTGTTCGGCATTTAATTTGCCGGCCTGCTTGAAGACCCAGCACTCTCTATGGGTGTGGTTTGCAGGTTTTTCCGGGGTGCCATGAATTTGGCATAGTCTGTCCAGGACTCTGTTCAGATCGGTCGGTCCGTCTTTAGTGCCTTTGAATGGCTTCTTATTCTGATCAGGTTGAGAGCCCATGAATCCGGCGTTAACCGTCGTGTTATTCGGGCTCTCTTCCTTGTTTTAGCGTTTGTTTTTATTATGCTGTGGCTTCCCGTTGCCATCCCTTAGTTCGGATGTGCTGGGGTCGCTGGTGCCTTTACGGGCCAACCAGCTATCCTCGCCCGTGCAAAAGCGGGTCATAAGGCTTGTTAAGGCTGCCATTGTCCTTGGCTTTTCTTGGCCGAGGTGTCGGGCGAGCCATTCGTCACGGATGCTGTGTTTGAAAGCCGCTAAGGCTTCGGCGTCCGGACAGTCGACAATTTGATTCTTCTTAGTGAGGAATCTATTCCAAAGCTTGTGGGCGGACTCTCCGGGCTGCTGGATTATGTGACTTAGATCGTCTGCATCTGGAGGCCGGACATAAGTCCCTTGAAAATTGGCCCTGAAAGCGTCTTCGAGTTCCTCCCAACTCCCAATTGAGTTTTCGGGGAGGCTTTTCAACTAGTGTTGAGCTGGTCCCTTCAACTTGAGGGGAAGGTATTTGATGGCATGGAGGTCATCCCCACGAGCCATGTGAATGTGCCGTCGTATGCTTCTATGTTCACAGGTTTAAAGCCTTGTGGGAATTCATGGTCCAATACTTCTTCGGTGAAGCACATGGGGTGAGCAGCCCCTCTGTATCTGGACGCATTATGGCATGTAGTCGGCTATTGTTGTGTTCGGGGTTGATTCCGAACTGGTATCTGGCTTTTATGAGCGTTTGGGTGACCATAGTCCTGCGCTGGGGTGTGTCTTCTAGATCCATATATGGACCTGGCTGCACCGGTCTTTTTGTCCGGATGCTCGCGTGGATCGTGCGCAGTGTCCGCAGCTGCTCTGTTATGGTTGTAAGGCGGTACGTCTGGTTTCTTGGTTGAATTTTCTTTTGGTGGAACGGCCGCGTTGTCGAATTCTGGCAGTAGCTTGCGCTTCGGATAGCTTTTCGTATGGCGGTCATCGCCATATCTTTCTTCAGTATCTAGCACCTTGTTCCATCTGCGACTTAGCTTTTCCTGTGCGGCCTTGAGCCATTGCTTCTACTTTTCTAGACTTCTTGCGGTGGCCATAAGCTTTCTATGGAGGTTGTATCATTCCACTTGTTCGTCCGGGATGATGAATGCATCATCGTCCGGACTGTCTTCCTGTTCTGGGGCGGCATCCTGAGCTCGTCCCTCCGGATCATTGTGATCGTTTCTTTGCTCCGAACTTGATTTGGCGTGACCTGGCTCGTCCTGCTCCATCGTTGGGTCCATGTGGTCATTATTGTTTTTGGAGTTTGCGGGTATATCAACCCTTCTTGCGCTATTGTCGCTATTTTTCCCGTTGCTGGATTTTGAGCGGCGTCTGCGCCGCCTTTTTGGCTTTTGCCCAGGTGTTTTATCATCCGTGCTGCCGTCCTTATTGGGCGTATCTACCATGTATATATCGTGTGACAAGGTAGTAGTCCCGCCTCCAGGGATTCTGGAGCATCTCCTGCATCGTCGTCCATACCGTCGATGTCTTCAGAGTCAAGCACGTCGGTTAATTCTTCGATCGTAGCAATGAAGTGGGTGGTGGGTGGGCGCCGAATTCCTTCGTCGCCTGCTTCCCACTCAGCCGGACATAGTTCGGCCCAGAGTCTCCTGACAAAGAGAGAGACTTCAAGGAGTTCAGCATGTCGCCAAAGGGCGAGTGCTGAAAGATGTCTGCAGGGGTAAACTCCATTACCGGAGCCCAACCTGGCTCGACTGGCTCAAGAGTGAGCGGAACAGGACCAACAGCCGGATATGAGTCCGGGGGTCCGGGGTTACAGGCCTCCACAGAGGTGGGACCCGTATTCGGCTCCACCACTGATAAGTCTGCGGCCTGCGGAGCGGGGTCCAGCCCTCCATCCATAGGCAATGCAACCTGTCCTGGATTTAGATCCAAGGCTGGTTCAGGGATGATGTCCCAGGCACTATCCGACAGCAGGTCTAGGCCGTGCTCGTCGTGGCTGTCCGGCGCTCCTGGCGCAGGCTCGAATCCATCGAAGATCAAGTCTCCGCGGACATCTGTCGTGTAATTCAAGTTTCCAAACCTGATCTGGTGGCCAGGGGCGAAGCTGTTGATCTGCTCCAACTAGCCAAGCGAATTGGCCCGTAGTGCGAAGCCACCGAACACAAAGATCTGTCCGGGGAAAAAAGTCTCACCCTGGACCGTGTTGTTGACGATTGAAGACGCCATCAAGCCTCGAAGTGAAGACACAGAGGAACTCTCAATGAAAGCACCAATGTCGGTGTCAAAACCGGCGGATCTCAGGTAGGGGGTCCCGATCTGTGCGTCTTAGGCTGATGGTAAGAGGAAGCAAGGGACACAATGTTTACCCAGGTTCGGGCCCTCTCGATGGAGGTAAAACCCTACTTCCTGCTTGATTAATATTGAAGATATGTGGAATACAAGAGTAGATCTACCACGAGATCGTAGAGGCTAAACCCTAAGAGCTAGCCTATGATGGTATGATTGTAATTGTGATCGGCCTTCTAAGGACCATGCTCTCCGGTTTATATAGACACCGGAGAGCTAGGGTTTACATGGAGTCGGTTTACAAGGAAGGAAACATAATATCCGAATCGCCAAGCTTGTCTTCCACACAAAGGAGAGTCCCATCCGGACACGAGCCGAAGTCTTGAGTCATGTATCTTGACGCTTCTATAGTCCGGACAATGTATATAGTCCGGCTGTTCGGATACCCCCTTATCCAGAACTCCCTTAGAGGGTGCCACCCCAGGGCACGCCCCCTGCCTCGTGGACTCCCTGTGGGGCCCCCTGACGTGAAACTGACGCCAACCTATCCTATAAATCCCCAAACTTCTAGAAAGAACCCTAGATCAAGAGTTCTGCCGCCGCAGGCCTTTGTAGCCACCAAAAACTAATCAGGACCCTGTTCCGGCACCCTGCCGAAGGGGGGAATCATCACCGGTGGCCATCTTCATCATCCCGGCGCTCTCCATGACGAGGAGGGAGTAGTTCACCCTTGGGGCTGAGGGTATGTACCAGTAGCCATGTGTTTGATCTCTCTCTCTCTCTCTCTCTCGTGTTCTTGATTTGGCACGATCTTGATGTACCGCGAGCTTTGCAATTATAGTTGGATCTTATGATGCTTCTCCCCCTCTATCTTCCTGTAATGGATTGAGTTTTCCCTTTGAAGTTATTTTATCAGATTGAGTCTTTAAGGATTTGAGAACACTTGATGTATGTCTTGCATGTGCTTATCTGTGGTGATAATGAGATATTCATGTGATCTACTTGATGTATGTTTTGGTGATCAACTTGCGGGTTCAGTGCCCTTGTGAACTTATGCATAGGGGTTGGCACACGTTTTCGTCTTGACTCTCTGGTAGAAACTTTGGGCACTCTTTGAAGTTCTTTGTGTTGGTCTGAATATATGAATCTGAGATTGTGTGATGCATATAGTATAATCATACCCGCGGATACTTGAGGTGACATTGGAGTATCTAGGTGACATTAGGGTTTTCGTTGACTCGTGTCTTAAGGTGTTATTTTACTATGAACTCTAGGGTTGTTTGTGAGACTTATAGGAATAGCCCACTGGATTGATCGGAAATAATAACTTTGAGGTGGTTTCATACCCTACAATAATCTCTTTGTTTGTTCTCCGATATTAGTGACTTTGGAGTGACTCTTTGTTTCACATTGAGGGATTTTTATATGATCTAATTATGTTATCATTGTTGAGAGAACTTGCACTAGTGAAAGTATGAACCCTAGGCCTTGTTTTGAAGCATTGCAATACCGTTTGTGCTCACTTTTATCATTAGTTACCTTGCTATTTTTATAATTTCATATTACAAAAACCTATATCTACCATCATATTGAACTTGTATCACCATCTCTTCATCGAACTAGTGCACCTATACAATTTACCATTGTGTTGGGTGTGTTCGGGACACAAGAGACTCTTTGTTATTTGGTTGCAGGGTTGTTTGAGAGAGACCATCTTCATCCTACGCCTCCCACGGATTGATAAACCTTAGGTCATCCACTTGAGGGAAATTTGCTACTGTCCTACAAACCTTTGCACTTGGAGGCCCAACAACGTCTACAAGAAGAAGGTTGTGTAGTAGACATCAAGCTCTTTTCTGGCGTTGTTGTCAGGGAGGTTAGTGCTTGAAGGTATATCTTTAGATTTTGCAATTGAATCTTTAAGTTTCTTGTTTTATCACTAGTATAGTTTATAAAAGAAAACCACAAAAAAATGTAACTAAGGGTTCCTCATATGCTTCATCTTTTTAATGTCTTTCGTGAAAATAAGGATTTCGGTAATTGTGCCAAAGTGTTAGAAGAAGAATGCAATAAAATGTTTGGCATAAAATCTTTGTATGATGAGCATGGTTGCAATGTTGTTAGTATGAATTCCTTGAATATCCATGATGCTAATGATATGCAAAGCCACAAGCTTGGGGAAGCTATGTTTGATGAAGATGATATTTTTTATCCCCCAAGTTTTGATGAGCAAATTTATTATGATGAAAGCATGCCTTGTATTTATGATGATTATATTGGTGAAAGTGGGTTTGGAAGAGTGTGAACTTTCGGAAGTAATGATCTCACTATTTTGTAGGGTATTGAATCTTATTGTGATAATTGTGAAAGTGGATTTGGAGAGGTCATGACTTTATTTAGTGATGAATCCACTATTTCGGAAGAGGCTCCAATTCATTATGAGAACAAAGTTGCTATCTATGATGATTATTGTGATGACTTGTATGCCATAAAGAATAATGATACCCATGAAACTTGTCATCTTGATTTTAATTTTCAATTGGATTATGCCTCACATGATAGTTATTTTGTTGAGTTTGCTCCCACTACTATTCCGAATGATAAGAATTTTGCTTATGTGGAGAGTAGTAAATTTTCTATGCTTGTAGAACATGAAAAGAATGCTTTACGTGATAGTTATATTTTTAATTGATTCATGATTCTACTGAAAATTATTATGAGGGAGGAATATATGCTTGTAGGAACTGCAATAATATCAAGTTTCCTCTCTATGTGTTGAAAGTTTTGAAGTTATGCTTGGTTTGCTTTCCTATGCTAGTTGATTCTTGTTCCCATAAGTTGTTTGCTTACAAAATCCCTATGCATAGGAAGTGGGTTAGACTTAAATGTGCTCGTTATATTCTTCATGATGCTCTCTTTGTGTTTCAATTCTTATCTTTTATGTGAGCATCATTGAAATCATCATGCCTAGCTAGAAAGGCATTGAAGAAAAGCGCTTGTTGGGAGACAACCCAATGTTTACCCCTACTGTTTTTGTGAGTTCACAGGATTAATATACTGTAGTAATCATGTTCTATAGCTTTTGTTTCAATAAACTGCCAAGTAGAACCTTTGGGAAGACTTGGGTGAAAGTTAATGCGATCTTGCTGTAAAAAACATAAACTTTGCGCTCACGATATTAGATGTCATTTTTTTACATAAGAGTGATTTTGAGTTTATTATTTTTGAATAATATTAATATACAAATTCCTCATGTCCACCAATTTAGTTCAGAATTTTTGGAGTTACAAAAGTATTCGAGAGTTACAAATTACTATAGATTGCTCTGTTTTTGACAGATTCTGTTTTCTATGTGTTGTTTGCTTATTTTGATGTATCTATGAGTAGTATCGGAGGGTATGAACCATAGAGAAGTTTGAATACAGTATATATTACACCAATATGAATTTATAATGGGTTCATAACAGTACCTAAGTGGTGATTTATTTTCTTATACTAACGGAGCTTATGAGATTTTCTGTTGAGTTATGTGTTGTCAAGTTTTCAAGTTTTGGGTAAAGATTCAATGGACTATGGAATAAGGATTGGAAAGAGCCAAAGCTTGGGGATTCCCAAGGCACCCCAAGGCAATATTCAAGGACAACCAATAACCTAAGCTTGGGGATGCCCCGGATGGCATCTCCTCTTTCATCTTCATTCATCGGTAACCTTGCTTGGAGCTATATTTTTATTCACCACATGATATGTGTTTTGCTTGGAGCATCATTTTATTTTTAATTTTTTTCTTGATGTTTGAATAATATCACAAGATATGAAATTCTTAAATGTTAGAGAGTCTTCACATAGTCACATAATTATTCGACTACTCATTGATCTTCACCTATATCTTTCGGAGTAGTTTGTCATTTGCTCTAGTGCTTCACTTATATCTTTTTAGAGCACACCGGTGGTTTTATTTTGAAGAAATTAATGAACTCTCATGCTTCACTTATATTATTTTGAGAGTCTTAAATGGCATGGTAATTTGCTTGGGTTATAAAACTAGTCCTAATACGATGGGCATCCAAGATGGATATAATATAAACTTTCATAAAAAGGTGCATTAAATACTATGAGAAGTTTGATTCCTGATGATTGTTTTGAGATATGAAGATGGTGATATTAGAGTCATGCTAGTGGTGTAATTTTGAATTTGACAAATACTTGTGTTGAGGTTTTTGAGTCCCGTAGCATGCACGTATGGTAACCGTTGTGTAACAAATTTGAAGCATGAGGTATCTATTTGATTGTCCTTCTTATGTGTTGAGGTCGGGATCACGCGATGGTTAACTCCTACCAACCCTTTCCCTAGGAGCATGCGCGTAGTGCTTGGTTTTGATTACTTGTAGATTCTTGCAATAAGTATATGAGTTCTTTATGACTAATGTTGAGTCCGTGGATTATACGCACTCTCACCCTTCCACCATTGCTAGCCTCTCTTATGCCGCGCAACTTTCGCTGGTACCATACACCCGCCATTTACCTTCCTCAAAACAGCCACCATACCTACCTATTATGGCATTTCCATAGCCATTCCGAGATATTGCTATGCAACTTTCCACCGTTCTGTTTATTATGACACGCTTCATTATTGTCATATTGCTTTGCATGATCATGTAGTTGACATCATATTCGTGGCAAAGCAACCATTCATAATTATTTCATACATGTCACTCTTGAATCATTGCATATCCCGGTACACCGCCAGAGGCATTAATATAGAGTCATATTTTGTTCTAAGTATCGAGTTGTAATTCTTGAGTTGTAAATAAATAGAACTATGATGATCATCATTATTCGAGCATTGTCCCGTGTGAGTAAATAAAAAAAAGGCCAAAGAAGCCAATAAAAAACAAAAAAATGAGAGAGAAAAGAGAGAAGGGACAATGTTACTATCCTTTTTCCACACTTTGCTTCGAAATAGCACCATGGTCTTCATGATAGAGAGTCTCTTGTTTTGTCACTTTCATATACTAGTGGGAATTCTTCATTATAGAACTTGGCTTGTATATTTCAATGATGGGCTTCCTCAAATGCCCTAGGTCTTCATGAGCAAGCAAGTTGTATGCACACCCACTTAGTTACTTTTTGAGCTTTCATACATTTATAGCTCAAGTGCATCCGTTGCATGGCAATCCCTACTCACTCACATTGATAGCTACTAATGGGCATCTCCATAGCACGTTGATATGCCTAGTTGATGTGAGACTATCTCCTCTTTCTTGTCTTCTCCACAACCACCATTCTATTCCACCTATAGTGCTACCTCCATGGCTCACGTTCATGTATTGCGCGAAAGTTGAAAAAGTTTGAGAATACTAAAGTATGAAACAATTGCTTGGATGAAACCGGGCTTGCGCATGATTTGAATGTTTTGTGTGACGAAGATGGAGCATAGCCAAACTATATGATTTTGTAGGGATAAGCTTTCTTTGGCCATGTTATTTTGAGAAGACATAATTGCTTTCTTAGTATGCTTGCAGTATTATTATTTTTATGTCAATATTAAACTTTTGTCTTGAATCTTATGGATCTGAATATTCTTGCCACAATAAAGAAGATTACATTGATAAATATGTTAGGTAGCATTCCACATCAAAAATTCTGTTTTTATCATTTACCTACTCGAGGACGAGCATGAATTAAGCTTGGGGATGCTGATAGGTCTCCAACGTATCTATAATTTTTGATGTATTCATGCGATGTTTATAATATTTCTACATGATTTTGGTATGATTTGGTTAGAACTAACCCGGACTAACACTGATTTCAGTAGAACTACCGTGGTGTTGTTTTTGTGTAGAAATAGAAGTTCTTGGAATGCGCTGAAAATCAACGGAGAATATTTTTGGAAAATATAAAAAATACTAGAATGAAGAGCTACCACAGAAGAGTACCATGGGCCTCACGAGGGTAGAGGGCGCGCCCCCTGCCTCGTGGACTCCCTGTGGGGCCCCCTGACGTGAAACCAATGCCAACCCCTCCTATAAATCCCTAAACTACTAGAAAGAACCCTAGATCGGGAGTTCCACCATCGCAAGCCTCTGTAGCCACCAAAAACCAATTGGCGCCCTATTTCGGCACCCTGCCGGTGGGGGGAATCATCACCGGTGGCCATCTTCATAATCCTGGAGCTCTCCATGACGAGGAGGGAGTAGTTCACCATCAGGGCCGAGGGTATGTACAAGTAGCTATGTGTTTGATCTCTCTCTCTCTCTCTCTCTCTCTCTCTCTCTCGTGTTCTTGATTTGGCACGATCTTGATGTACCGCAAGCTTTGCTATTTTAGTTGGATCTTATGATGCTTCTCCCCCTCTATATTCTTGTAATGGATTGAGTTTTCCCTTTGATGTTATCTTATCGGATTGAGTCTTTAAGAATTTGAGAACACTTGATGTATGTCTTGCATGTGCTTATCTGTGGTGACAATGGGATATTCACGTGATCTACTTGATGTATGTTTTGGTGATCAACTTGTGGGTTCAGTGACCTTGTGAACTTATGCATAGGGGTTGGCACACGTTTTCGTCTTGACTCTCCGGTAGAAACGTTGGGGCACTCTTTGAAGTTCTTTGTGTTGGTTTGAATAGATGAATCTGAGATTGTGTGATGCATATCGTATAATCATACCCGCAGATACTTGAGGTGACATTGGAGTATCTAGGTGACATTAGGGTTTTGGTTGATTCGTGTAAGGTGTTATTTTACTACGAACTCTAGGTCTGTTTGTGACACTTATAGGAATAGCCCATTGGATTGATAAAAAATAATAACTTTGAGGTGGTTTCGTACCCTACAATAATCTCTTCATTTGTTCTCCGATATTAGTGACTTTGGAGTGACTCTTTGTTGCATGTTGAGGGACTTTTATATGATCTAATTATGTTATCATTGTTGAGAGAACTTGCACTAGTGAAAGCATGAACCCTAGGCCTTGTTTCGAAGCATTGCAATACCATATGTGCTCACTTTTATCATTAGTTACCTTGCTGTTTTTATAATTTCAGATTACAAAAACCTATATCTACCATCCATATTGCACTTGTATCACCATCTCTTCGTCAAACTAGTACACCTATACAATTTACCATTGTATTGGGTGTGTTTGGGACACAAGAGACTCTTTGTTATTTGGTTGCAGCATTGTTTGAGAGAGACCATCTTCATTCTACGCCTCCCACGGATTGATAAACCTTAGATCATCCACCCGAGGGAAATTTGCTACTGTCCTACAAACCTCTGCACTTGGAGGCCCAACAATGTCTACAAGAAGAAGGTTGTGTAGTAGACATCAATCGGGTGAAGCTGGTTCTTTGTCCATCACAGAAGGGGTACAATCTACGAGAGTCTGGGTTATGTGTGTTAGGGCTGGTTCTCATGCACGTACAACTGGGGTGCTATCTCCACCAAAAGGTAGCACTATTTTATTTGAAGACCGTGTTTTTACTCTGCTAGATACTGCCATCACCCGCTCCAATTCAAACGGCTGATAAACAGGAAACATAGTTGAATGTACAGACATTGTATGAGAGAGATGCAATAGATAGTGTAGAAAAAAGAGGGCATGAAATAGTTGACATGTATATTGTTTACTATAAAGGATAGCATGACATAATTTCATATATATGATGTCTATCTAAACTAGATAACATAGCATGACATAATTCAAAGATATGATGACTAACTAAACGTGATGGCATGAGATAATTATATGATGTCCTTAGTAAACAGGTTTGCATGACATAATTCACATACATGTTATCTAAGTAATCAGGATCACATGATTTAATTCACATATGATTTATATGCTAAGCAGAGGGCATTCACATATATGATGTCTGAACTAAGAACATGGTGTTGAATATTGTGTATATGATGTCTAAACTATGCAATGCAAGACACCATATGCATGATATGAGTAGTATAACCATGCAAACTTAGAGCATACAGCTTGGTGGGGGAAAAGGACTGGTCATCTGTCTCTGAATCCATCTTCGAGAAGCTATCGGGACCCAGCAAGAGATCTGCTTCGACAGGTTGCACTGTCTGCTGTGAAGACCTTGTTTTCACTCTAGATTTTTCCATCACCCACTCAAATGTTGATTCACAGGAAGAGTAGTTTAATGTACAAACATTGTCGACAAATGGAAATGTAATGAAGAAAAGGATGGGCAAGATATCCTTCAAATATATGATGCCTGGTTAAACAGGATGGCATTGCATATTTCACATGTATTATGGTTGGCTAAAAGAGATGAGACTGCATAATTCACATATATGATATAGAAACTAAACAAGTGGCATTGCAGAACATGTCTAAACTAACCAGATGACATATATGATGTCGAAAGTAGGCACTACAAGGCAACATATGCATGATAGACTAACATCATCATGCCAAGTTAGAGCAAACACCTTTGGGGGTAAATAGGAGTGGTCAGCTGCATCTTAATCCGCTTAGAATAGATATCCTCCTTTGGATTACAATCTGGAGAGGGGGGGGGGGGTTGCCATTGAACCCACCATGGAGCGACGTCTGCATGACATTGTATTGCCACGCAAAACTCTTCTCTTTTTCTCTACATGTTTAGCATGACTGTGTACAATATCTGACATGCATATGAAAAAAACATAGTGAGATTATGTAAGGAGAGCATGCAGAAATCTAAAGTGATGGTAACAACCAGTGGATGGATCCAAAAATAATGATAGTAGGCCGATGATAGCTTTAATTTAATAAAAAGATAGATGATGATTACTTTACTATTTGTTTCCCACCCAAGATGAACAACATAGGCATACCCTAGGTGAACCAGATAATACACAGAGATACTATTTATTGCTGCCTCGATATGTGCCCCACAACTAATTTTAAAACTCAAGTTTGAACATTAATTTGGACCTGAATTGGAGTCTAAGAGGTGAACATGACAATAAAGTAGAAGGTAATATTAAGAAATGCATAACATAAGCAGAAACAAAAGAGTGTGACCTTTCTTGCGGACCCATGTACTCCTCAGGTTTATCTGCTGAGTTGATGATGGTGATGCCATTGCGGTGGGTGCCGGCAGCAGGGAAGGAGATCTAAGGTGGCAAAAGACGGTCAGGAGTCGTGATGCCTAGTATGGTAGATGCTTCTGTCGATGGAGCAACTCAGGTGAGGTGGAAAACGTCGTGGCAGGAGCAGGACAAACCACACAAGGTTTTCTTCGACACCTACATGTATCTGAAGTAATTCTGTAAGGGCTCCTTTGGCTTGCAGGATTCTAAAAATGCAAGGATAGGAAAAACACCGGAATATGATAGGAATGCACATGGGAAACAAAGCATTTGTAAACACAGGATTTCTGTCAACTTGGGTGTTTGGTTCATAGGAATTGGAAGAGCAGAGGAATGCAAAGAAACATGGCCAAATTAAAGTGAAACCATATGAAAGCTTGTACAGTTAGAATGTTATTCTGCCACTAATGCACTTGGTCTTGTTTTCATGCATAGGATTTTGAAAAGTAGGTCCAGGTGGATGTTTTGCTCCATTCCTTTCAACAAAATGCATGAATAATTGAATAGTAGAGTGCCATAGGAAAATTTCTATTGCTATGTTTTTCCTTCAGTTTTTCCTTTGAACCAAAATAGCCGTGATGCCCCCGATTTGACCATACACTAATCATACACGCAAATGTGTACGACCAAGATCAGGGACTCACGGGAAGATACCACAACACAACTCTAGACACAAATTAAAACAGTACAAGCTTTATATTACAAGTCAGTGACCTCGAGGGCTCGAATACATCCGCTCGAATACAAATGAGTCAGCAGAAGCAACAATATCTGAGTACAGACATAAGTTAAACAAGGTGCCATAAAAAGGCTAGCACAATCTGGGATACAGATTGAAAGAGGTGCAGGCCTCCTGCCTGGGATCCTCCTAATCTACTCCTGGACGTCGGCGGCCTGCACGTAGTAATAGGCACCCTCGGTGTAGTAGGGGTCATCGTTGATGGTGGCGTCTGGCTCCTGGGCTCCAACATCTGGTTGTGACGTCCAAGGTGAAAGGAAAGGGGGGGAAGAGGGAGCAAAGCAACCGTGAGTACTCATCCAAAGTACTCGCAAGCAAGGATCTACACTACATATGCATGGGTATTGTGTAAAGGGGTAATATCGGTGGATTGAACTACAGAGCCAGAATAAGAGGGGGATATCTAGTCCTATGGAAGACTACGCTTCTGACAGCCTCCATCTTGAAGCATGTAGAAGAGAGTAGCTGGTAAGTTCACCAAGTATCATCGCATAGCATAATCCTACCCGGCGATCCTCCCCTTGCCGCGCGATCACTGGGTTGTCTCTTGAACTTCTCTGGGTGTGTTTTATTAAGTATCCGGTTCTAGTTGTCATAAGGTCGAGGTACAACTCCAGGTCATCCTTTTACTGAGGGACACGGATATTCGAATAGATAAACTTCCCTGCAAGGGTGCACCGCATTTCCCAACACGCTCGATCCCTTTGACCAACACACTTTCCTGGGTCATGCCTGACCTTGAAGATCAACATGTCGTAGCCCTACCTAGGCACAAGAGAGAGGTCTGCACACCGGTCTAAATCCTAAGCACGCGGGGTATGGACCCGTCGCCCATTGCACATGTGCATGTTGCGTGGGAGGCCGGAAGCAGACCTAGCCTCCCTAATACAAGAGCAAGCGTTCCAATCCAATCCGGCGCGCACCACTCAGTCGCTGACGTCAATAAGGCTTCAGCTGATACCATGACGTCGAGTGCCCATAACTGTTCCTGCACAGTTGGTTAGTGCGTATAGGCCAGTGGCCAAACTCAGATCAAATACCAAGATCTCATTAAGCGTGTTATTATGAAGTAACCGCGGATGTCGAACAGGGGCCAAGCCCACCTCTCACCTAGGTGGTCTCAACCTGCATGTCGCTCCGCCACAAAGATCTACTCAGAGGGCCGTCGGGACAAATGTCCTTTTAGCCCCCAATCCATGAATCACTCACGGGTACTCTACGAGCCGACCCGACTTTAGTCGCCACCTGTATCATGTATAATATGTATAGTTTATACCCGTGATCACCTCCCGAGTGATCACGGCCCGGTAGTATAACATGGCATACGGACAAGAATGTAGGGCCACTAATGATAAACTAGCATCCTATACTAAGCATTTAGGATTGCAGGTAAGTTAACAACAGTAGGAGCAAAGATAGGCTATGCAGCAGAATAGGATTAACCGAAAGAACTAACATGCTACACTACTCTAATGCAAGTAGTAGAGAGAAGGAATAGGCAATATTGGGTGATCAAGGGGGGGCTTTCCTGGTTGCTCTGGCAAGGAGGGGTCGTCAACACCGTAGTCGATCGGGGAAGCAGCGGCGGAGTCAGTCTCGTAGTCTACCGGAGAGAAGAGGGGGAAGAAACAATAAATATAATGCAAACATAAGCATGATGATGCATGCCATGACAATGAGCGGTGCTAGGTGTGCCCTAATGCAGTAGTAGGTGATACCAGCGAAGGGGGGAAACATCTGAGAAATTATTCCCGATGTGTTGGGGATATAACTATTAGGTATGACCCGCCCAAGAGGGGCTAGCCTATACCTATGGCAGTTCATCAATATGAAGCCCATGGGGATACTGAAGATGGAGGTTCATAGGCAAGGGCCCAAGGCCCAAGGGCGGCTTAAGGCCCATAGGAGTAAACCGCCATATGTGTATGACTTATATCGTAAGGCAAGTATAGATAGTCACCGAGCCGGACACGTTGTCTAGGAGCCGGCCGGGACTCCGTTAGCTGCTGGGCGTCAACCTGTGTATATAAAGGGACCACCCGGAGATGGTTCAGAAAGGGGAGAAGATATTGAAAGCTAGGTCAAGCGTATTCGCTACCTAGTAATCGAGACATAAGCAATATCACCTCAAACTAGACTAGGTCTTTACCTTCACTGCAAGGGGCCAAACCAGTATAAACCCATGTGTCCTTTGTCCCGTTTAACCCCTTTAAGCTAACCTAGTTGTGATGGCTCCATGACTAAATCCTTACACTAGGACATCTGCCGTGACTATTCCACGACAGTTGGTGCCCACCGTGGGGCTAACGCTCGGTGGTTTCTAGTTCTTAAAGGGTAGCTTCGAAGGGATCAAGGGATACGCTATGGGCCGGATGACCAAGAGTCGTCGCGGCAAGCTCTACATCGACGATGCAGGCTAGGGCCCCGAGGCCGGCTCAATTGAGTACGGGTACTGGGTCCCCTTTGGCGGAATTCACATCTTCATCGGCAAGATCGGTGAGCCGGGCCCTGAGCCAGACATCTACACCGACATCATCGAGACAGCTCGGCGTGCAAGACCCACCCAAGCTCAGCCCGCCACGAAACATGCCTTCATGGGATTCATCTATGGGGCGGAATTGGATGAAGGGTCTATGTCTGGCGATGAGACGGCCATCTATTCTGACGGTGAGTCGTCCATGGGTGAGACTACTTCATTGTATCAAATACAGGACGACAGGCTTGGGGGCTATTCCGGTGGCAACAGTATTCCGGGCCCCTATGAGCCATCGAACAGGGTTGCAATCTTCATGGCCGGTACACAGCCTGGGTAGAATTCTTCGACTGCAGCAGCAATGATCTCCGGGTTAGCCACGGCGACTGCAGCCAGAGCAAGAGGCCTTGCACGCCCGCCAGCTCAGGTTTTGACGGATTTGATGGATAAACTGACAGATTTATTGACAACAGAGGTTAACCAGGCGAATCAAGCTCAACATAATGCAGAGATTGCAAAACTGTGTGAGGAGGTAGCACTAGACAAGAAAGACCTGGCGGCAGAGGATGTCAGGATGGACGTAGAGCGGGCTACGCTGGATGCTCAGGCATAGCGGATTCAATCAAAGGCTTTCCGGCTTACGATGGATCAAAACGCTTCAAATGAAATCATGAGGAGGAGGCACAAGTCTCGTCTACCTCCGGTTTATGAGGCGAGAGACCTCTTTTGCACGCCTGGAGCAGGGACCAGTAACCAACCAGAGATAAACCGGGTCGGAGCGCCTGGAGCTAGAGCGCCGGCTCAGCCGCGCTTAAAGGAGCCACCCCGGCCGAATAACATTCCGCCTCAGCACGTGTCGACACCACTAGGTCATTATTCTAATCCTTTGGATAATATGATCGCTGCGGCGAGACGTTTGGTGACTCTCCCAGTGGAAGGCGATTCTCCGGCGGTAGTTGAAACATAGAGGGCTAAGGAGCTTCTTCAAACAAAATTGGTACAGCAGGAGGCGCACTCTTACAGTCAAGATAGGATTCATTCGACCCCTTGCCCAAGCCGGAGCTATAGCAGACACATGGACTCACCGGCTGTTTCGAGCAATGACTAGCGCCATAACCAACCGCGTGGGCATGACTCAGCGTGTGATGGTGCTCATGGCTTGGTCGATCTGGATAGGGCACGTCGAGTAGCAGAACATGCGGCTCAGCAGGCTGTTCATCAATAGCTTCTGGTTTATCCGACGGCTTCGGTGGGGGCAGGTATGACCTCTAGAACCATGAGTGTACCATGCTTTGTTCTGGCTCTACGGAATGAGTGTCAGCCTAAGGATTTCAAAGGACCTCGCAAGGGACCTAATTACACAGCCGACTTACCCCCTGAGGCGTGGATTGAGAGTTGTGAGATGGCCATGGAACTGTTGGAGGTCAGCGATGCTGCGTGTGCCAAATACTTCACCATGATGCTGGATGGGATGGCACGTACTTGGCTAAAAGGGTTGCCTGCCAATTCCATCGGGTCATGGGACGAGCTAAAAGCCTGGTTTATCCAGAACTTTAAATATACCTATAAACAACCCATGTCGATTGTGGATTTGGACGCTTGCGTCCAAGAAGAGGGCGAGTCAACAACCCATTGGGTGCGCCGGGTCAAGGCTATCCTGCATTCATCGGACAACACCAATGCCAGCTCAGCAGTCCTAATGCTAGCGAAAATTGCTGTTTTTTGCCTCTTAAGCAGAAGCTAGGGAGGATGAAGCGTGATTGCAATAACATGGGGGAGCTGATACCAGATCTAATTAAATATGCTGACTCTGATGGTACCAAGGACCCCGAGTCTGATGATGAAAAGCCGGGCAAGGGAAAGTAGAGTGGCAACACCAAGGGTCCACAGCATAACCCGACGAATCAGGGGGGAAATGGTAAGTGCAAGGCTGATGGTAACTCAAATTTTGTGGCTAACACCAATACGCAGAACAATGGTCAGTGTCGTAAGGGGAGGCCGCCTCCTCGAACCGGTGGATCAGGTCCCAATATTGAGCAGGTGTTGAATGAGCCCTGCCCAAGGCATGGCACGAAGGAGAGGCCAGCCACTCACCTTTGGAAAGATTGTTCAATTATGAGGGATTTCAAAAATTCTAATTTATTCCAAAACAACCGTGGGCCTGGCGGCGGCTCAGGTTCTGGTAGTGGTGGTTCTCATGGCCCGGGTTACGGTGGTGGCGATTCTAATTCCCGCTTCCAGGGTCATCAAAACCATCAAGGTAATCAGGGTGGTTACAATCAACAATCCAATCAAGGGGGTCAGCAGCAGCAGCTGTCTAGATATCAAAGTCATCCGAAGTAGTTGAATAGTGGGTAGTATCACGTTTCCTCCACAAGTTTATGCAAGCGGGATCAGAAGCTTCATAAAAGGACTGTGAACACCGTTGAACCGGTAGTTCCCCATTACTTGCGATGGTCCGAGCAACCCATTATGTGGAGTCGAGAGGATCACCTGCCCCGGGTTGATAATCTGGGTCACTTGGCTTTGGTGGTAGCGCCTCAAGTTGGTGGATACAAATTCACTAAGGTACTCATGGATGGAGGTAGCAGCATTAACATCCTTTATTATGATACTTCCCGTCGCGTGGGGTTGACTGAAAAAATCTTAAGCCATCCAATACTATTTTTCACAGAGTAGTGCCTGGTAAGTCGGCGTACCCTGTAGGTAAGATTTAGCTGGAAGTAGCCTTTGGGGATGAACATGATTCCAGGGCCGAGAAATTAACCTTTGAAGTGGTCAAGATCATAAGCCTGTACCACGCCCTATTTAGACGGCCGGCTTATGCCAAGTTCATGCCACGACCTTGTTATGTTTATCTGCAGCTTAAGATGTCGGGTTATAAGGGGACCATCACAGTGCATGGAAGCAGGAAAATAGCTTTGGAGTGTGAAGAAGGTTATGTTGCTTATGCTGAGTCTGTCTGCGCAACAGAGGAGTTGAAGTTTTACAAAGACTATGTTGATCTGGCGGATATGACATCTTTGAAAAAGCCAACTACAGAGCATGATCCGGTGTTGAAGTTTAAGTCGGCTGACGACACTAAGGTGCTAACTTGGATCCTAAATAGGAAAGCGCGCTCATCGAGTTCATCCGTGAGAACCGGGACATCTTTGCATGGAAACCTTCTGACATGCCGGGTGTACCGAGGGAACTCGCTGAGCACACTCTTAATATTGATCCAAAGTTTAAGCCGATCAAGCAATTCCTTCGCTGCTTCAATGAGGAGAGGCGTAAAGCCATTGGTGAAGAAGTGGCCCGGCTCTTGGCGGCTGGGTTCATTGTCGAAGTCTTTCATCCTGAGTGGTTGGCTAATCCGGTGCTGGTGCTTAAGAAGAATGGTACTTGGCGAATGTGTGTGGACTACACAGACTTAAACAAGGCCTATCCGGCTGATCCTTTTGCTCTCCCTCATATTGATCAAATCATTGATGCTACGGCGGGTTGTGAGCGTTTGAGATTTTTGGATGCTTACTCTGGTTATCATCAGATCAAGATGGCAGTTAAGGACCAGGAGAAGACAGCTTTTATCACTCCCTTTGGAGCCTGCTACTATGTGTCAATGCCTTTTGGGCTCAAGAGTGCCCAGGCGACTTACTAGCGATGTGTGCAGAATTGTCTTCACGGTCAAATTGGGCACAACGTTCATGCTTATGTGGATGATATTGTGGTGAAATCCCGAGAGAAGGAAACTTTGATAGATTATTTGAAGGAGACCTTCGAGAATCTCCAGGTCTACAAGATGATGCTTAACCCGGCCAAGTATGTCTTTGTTGTGCTAGTGGGCAAGCTTTTGGGTTTTCTGGTTTCTAACAGAGGCACAACTCGGATAAGATCAAGGCCATTACCTCCTTGGCAAAGCCGGAGTGTATCAATGATGTTCAACGTCTGACGGGTCGTATTGCTACCTTAAGCCGGTTCATAAGCCGGTTCATAAGCTGGTTTGTATCAATGATGAAGAAAACAGATAACTTTGTCTGGAGTGATGCTGCTAACGACGCGTTTGAAGCTTTGAAAAAACAGCTAGCTAAGACGCCAGTCCTCACTACTCCTATTGATAAATAGTCGTTGTAATTATATGTGGCTGCTAATGCCCGGGCTGTCAGTGTAGCCATTGTGGTGGAACGGAAGGAAGCAGGCAAGGAATATTCAGTTCAACGGCCGGTTTACTATATCACTGAAGTGCTTATTGAGTCCAAGTAGAGGTATCCGCACTAGCAGAAGCTTGTATATGGGGTGTTCATGGCGAGCCGAAAGCTTAAACAATGTTTTCTGGGTCATCCCATCATTATGGTTACTTTTGCTCCTTTAGGGAATATTATTCAAAACAGAGAAGCCACAGGTCGGGTAGCGAAGTGGGCCATTGATCTTGGACATCATGGTTTGAAGTATATGCCTCGCACGACCATCAAGTCTCAAGCACTTGTGGATTTCATCAATGACTGGACAGAGCTGCAGATGCCTGAAGAGAAGCCAGATAACACATATTGGACTATTCACTTTGATGGGTCCAGGCAATTGGAGGGCCCGGGGGCTCGAGTTATCTTAGCTTCCACTTGAGGTGACAAGTTTTGTTATGTCTTAAGGTTGATGTTTCCCTGTACTAACAATGCAGCTGAGTATGAAGCCTTGCTCCATGGTCTTCAGATGGCTAAGGAGATGAACTTAAGCCGGGTGAGATGTTTCAGTGACTCAGACTTGGTGGATCAACAAGTTTCAAGCACGTGGGACTCTAAGGATCCACTCATGGCGGCTTATCGCCACAAGGTTGATGCTATTGCTGGACACTTCAAGGGTTATCAAGTGGAACACATTGATCGCAGGAAAAATGAGGTGGATGATGGCTTAAGCCGGTTAGGGTCCCAGCGTAAGCCGGTGCCACCTAACATTTTCTTGGATATTCTGCATAATCCTTCTGTTAAATTGCCAACAAAGGAAGATCTGGCTATCCCTGACCACATCTGGTTGCGGCTCTCCATGCTATTCCTGATTGGACAGTCCCATATCTGACTTATATGACCCGGGGTGAGCTACCTGAGGATGAAACTCTAGCAAGACAGATAACCCGGCGGTCTAAGTCAATGACAATCATTAATGGCGAGCCGCACCGTTGCAATGTTATCGGGGCGTTTCAATGTTGCGACTCTCCTGAAGAGGGTCGTGAAATTCTCTGCGAGATTCATGAAGGAGATTGTGGTCATCATGTCGGTTCAACGTCTCTTGTGGCTAAGGCTTTTCGTCATGGGTTTTACTGGCTGACGGCTCATGCTGATGTAGAGAATTTGGTTAGTAAATGTGATGGTTGTCAGAAATTTTCACGACAAGCTCATGTACCGGCTCAAGAATTGAGGATGATTCCAATTACCTGGTCGTTTGCAGTTTGGGGGCTTGATATGGTTGGGCCTTTTAAAAGGTCCAAGGATAAAAAGACCCACCTCTTGGTGGCATTTGACAAATTCACAAAGTGGGTCGAAGCAGAGCCGGTCAGTAAGTGTGAGGCAGCAATAGCGGTTCAATTCATCAAAAAGGTGATTTTTCGCTTTGGTTTTCCCCATAGCATTATAACTGATAATGGAACTAATCTGTCCAAGGATGCTATGAAAGATTTTTGTCAACGTGAGCATATTTGACTTGATGTCTCGTCAACCAAGAGAGTAGGTGCTTGATTAGCCGGAGAAATTGTGGCCAGTGCGAGCTGAGTCCCAGTATAGAGCTGCTCAACAAGGGTGTAAACAGCCTTGAGTTTTACAAGCATCTCTTGGCTCAGATTAGTGCTCCTGGGACCTGAATAATAGACATGGATTGGTTAGAGGTGGCTTATACAATCAAGAAAGATATTCAAAATTGATGCTAGCAAGGAGACTCACCAAAGATAGCAGAAACCATCTGAGATACATGGCATTTTAAGCCGGTCAACTCAGTGGTTACCGTCGGTGTCAAAACCGGCGGATCTCGGGTAGGGGGTCTCGAACTGTGCGTCTAAGACTAATGGTAACAGGAGGCGGGGGACACGATGTTTACCCAGGTTCGGGCCCTCTCGATGGAGGTAATACCCTACTTCCTGCTTGATTGATCTTGATAATATGAGTATTACAAGAGTTGATCTACCACGAGATTGTAGAGGCTAAACCCTAGAAGCTAGCCTATGATTATGATTGTTGTTGTCCTACGAACCAAACCCTCCGGTTTATATAGACATCGGAGGGGGCTAGGGTTACACAGAGTCGGTTACAGAGAAGGAGATCTACACATACGAATCGCCAAGCTTGCCTTCCACGCAAAGGAGAGTCCCATCCAAACACGGGACAAAGTCTTCAATCTTGTATCTTCATAGTCCAACAGTCCGGCCAAAGTATATAGTCGGGCTATTCGAGGACCCCCTAATCCAGGACTCCCTCATTAGCCCCCAAACCAGGCTTCAATGACGATGAGTCCGGCGTGGAAAAAATTGTCTTCGGCATTGCAAGGCGGGTTCTTCTCTGAATCCAAAGTACCTGTTGTAGCGAGTAGTGTCTGGCTTCCCATTAATGTTGTAATCCTCGGCTTTTGTGCTTTAATAATGATTATCTCCATGTGTCGAGTGAATGTGAGAAATCGTGGCATTTTTACATTTGCCACCCTAACCATGTAAGCAAATCGTCTATTTAAAGAGGCGGGGATCCTTAGATCCCAATCACACCATCCTCCCTCCGCAAGCAC
Source organism: Triticum aestivum (assembly GCF_018294505.1). NCBI lineage: Eukaryota > Viridiplantae > Streptophyta > Magnoliopsida > Poales > Poaceae > Triticum > Triticum aestivum. Next base: position 502,324,320 of record NC_057810.1, on the reverse strand, counting down.
TTCAACAGAGTGCGCCCAGAAGAAACCATCCCATCATGGCCGGTCATCGCAGCTCCTCCTCTTGCTCCCGTAGCACTAAGACAGGTGATTGGGAGAAGTGTTCTATCCCCCATAGCCAATTAGTAGAGTTGCAGACCCAGGGGTTTCTCCCGCCTGCATACATGGTCCCTGTCCGAGCCGGACAAGCCACCTATATTGGAGGGGAGCAAGCAGAGAGCTTTCCCAACCCATCTCAGGGGGAGCGAGTATGCCTTGTACCTTATTTGCTAAGGGGACTCGGGTTTCCAATCCACTCGTTCCTCCGTGGGCTCCTGGAGTTCTATGGTCTCCAGCTGTATAATTTCACCCCTGCCTCCATACTGCACATCGCAGGTTATGTTGCCCTTTGCAAGTTATTTCTGGGCTACGAGGCTCATTTTGAGCTATGGAATAGGCTATTCTGCCTCGTCCCTCATAATGAAGAGGGATCAATATATCAAGTAGGCAGAGCCGAAATATGGCGCGTCGCCGAGACCAGATACTTGTCCGGCACTCCAAAGAAGGCATCCGAAGACTGGCCCTCGGAGTGGTTTTATGTAGAGGACGTTCCCCTTCCGGACCCAATTCGGACGGGCCTTCCTGAGTTCACTAATGCTCCATTGAAGAAACGCCAAAGCTGGCGCCCCCGGAGCCCCCAGGAGGAAGATATCAGAGAGGTCCTTTACCTGATGGGCAGGATAAAAACGCTGGCCAAATCAAGATTGACAATAATCGAAGTTATGTCAATATGCATAATGTGGGGGGTTCACCCACTTCAATATAGGGGAAAACCCATGTGGCACTTCAATGGAGAAGACGACGCCACCTGCTGCGGTCGTAAAGGTCCAGACTCCGCCACCGCTCTGGCGAAAATACTGTCCGACTTGTACAAAGGAGAAGAAGAGGAGTTCCTCCGTATTAAGCCACGGGATGGATTTTCTATGTACAACCCCCCAAGCTGGGTGAGCTGCTATCCTTTACTCAACTCCATTCACTCCCGTACTCTTCATCATAAACACTTACCTTGCCAATTTCTGGCAGGAACAGCAAAAGGCCGTGAGGGAGATTCACAGCCCATCTCCACAGCCAGAGGACCCTGACCAGGCCCTCGACCCCGGACTTGAAGAAGATCCGGACATATCTGTGGAGCTTGTCGACGGGACATTTTACCAGGCAAGCTGTGACGGCACCTTGGTGGCCATCATCACCGACTATCCTAGACTGCTCCCTGCATCGAAGGTAAGTAAAACCGAAGTCCTAACTTCCGAGAAGGATTCCTTCTTTATGCCTTACCTTATACACATATATTGTACTTTATAGAAACGGCTACCGGGACGCCGCGCCGAGCCCACGGGGGCTCATCAGCAAAGGGCACCCAGGCCAGGCAGGCTTAAGAGGAAGGCGGTTAGGATCGAGACGCCATCGTAGAGGTATAATTTAAAACTTGCTCCGTGATTATCGTCTTTGAAATGTAACAGCGTCCATTGTGTCCTGGCAGAAAGAGTAGTCGCCGGACTATGTCCGGAGACCCTGTCGGCCACGCCTCCACCAGTCGGATTCCAGAACCGGCCTCAAGGGTGGAGGCTAACATGGGGACAACGCCGAACTATCCTCCTACAGAGGATGCGGACAGAATCTCCGCTACGAATCTGTGACACTCCAAAACTTTTATTTTGGTTTTCAGCAAAACTTTGTGGTTTTTGAAAAGAGGCCATTTAAAATTTTCCAGAAAACCTTCCTCTTAAAAAAACTTCCTTTTCTTTGGCAAGGTTTTTATTTTTATTCAAACTATGGTGTTTGATCTTTTGAAACTTCTTCTCTGTTGGTTCCCTCTCAAATTTTATTTTGGGAGTTTAATCTTTTTTTTCTCTTTTAGAAAGAAACTCTATGAAAATTTGGGATTTTCATATCTTGGAAACCACCCATGACTTTGTATTTTTGTCCATGTGGTAAAACCCCTCCAAAACCTCCCCTCCTCCTTGTAATCAACCTAAATTCTCTGTCCCAACTAATCCAAGTAAGTTTTGGATTTTATTCTAATTTTCTTTCCCCTCAAATCTTTTCTGCAAATTATTTGGAGCCTGAGAGTTTTTCAAAGCAAGTACCCTTTTGCATTTGAGTTTTGACCTCAAACCAACTCTCCTGGATAGTCCTTTGTACCCACAACCCAGAACCATCTTGATCCACTCCTTCTCTTTTCAAATTTTTCAAAATTCAGTCTCTGCAAGTTTGGACCAGATTTGCCAAATTTGGTGAAATTCATACCTACACTTCTCCAAAAATTCCACCAAAATTCAGGCAGCCTACTGGAGCAATGAGTACCCACTCCACCAAGTTTCAACTCAAGGAAAAATCCCTACATGCCTAGATCTTTCTGTCGAACACTTGGCGTGCACTGTTGCTGTTCATATTCAGAAAAATTCAGTTTTCAGTGTCGTTTTCGTCCGTCAGTTTCAATCACGCGTAGACAGTGCGCTTGGCGCGTTGCACGCGGCTTCTTCTCCCTGGCCAGCACCCCCGCACGCGCGCTTGGCGTCTTCCCAGCGTCGGTGGCGCCCTTGGCCGCCCGCGCCGGCATGTCTTGCGGCGGCCGAACCCCCGTAGCAGCCGACAGGGGACGGAACGGCGGCTCAATGCCGTTCGGCGCCGCCCAACGCCCCTCTGCTCTCCGCGTGGCCTCATGCATGCCAGCGCACGCCCGTGGCACCGTCGCCGTGGCCCGGCAAGCACGGAACGTGCTCCCTACCGCCGACGGGCCCGCGCCGCCCCGTTCTGTCGAACTCGCCCATAGCACCAAATCCCAGCCCGATTAGCACCTAAATAGAACCGGTGGACCTCAACGACGACGCCCAACTCCCTAATCACCCCGACCAAGCCCTGCGCCGCCGTAACCTTCACCGGAGATCCCCGTTCACGGCCACCGCCTCGGACCGCCTATAAAAAGGGCCCCCGAGCTCACCCTCGAGCACGCACCACCTCTACACCTCACCAAAGCCCCGCCAGGCCACTAGGAGGACCTCGAGGAGGTCTCCTCCCCCAACTCCGGCCGCCCCGACCCGCCTCAGCCTCCACCTCGATTCGCTCCGGTGAGGCCGTCCCCGGCGCCCAAATCTTGTCTATAGCCTCCTCTAGCACCCAATAAGCTAACACCAGCATCGATTTGTCCTTCGCAGCTCTCTCCGACGAGTCCCTCGACCACCCGAGCCGTCGTCCGCCGGAGCAGGGCTCGCCGTCGACGTGGTACTCGCCGGCGACCACCACCACCACCAACCGACGCGAAAAGGTGCCCTGAACATGGAGGTACCCTCCGACCCCCCTGCCTCACCGTGGATCGCCGCCGGCGACCACCGCGGCTCTCGGGCACCGACGAAATCTGCCGCCCCGTTCGTATATTCAAAACTGACAAGCAGGACCCACCGTCAGCCTCTCTGTCATTTCTAAATGAATCATTTTCTGAAAACGCCTTCGTGCAAAATACGCTTTCCCCTCTGGGCTGGCGTATTCAAGACTGGAACGTTTTCTGTTTTTATAAGCTAGCCCCTGGGAACTTTCTGTTTCATTACAGATGATTCCCTGGACAAAAACCTTTATAACTTTTAAACAGAAAGGTATTTTTGATTGATTCTTTTTCTGTCCTCTTTAAAATTTTGTCTAGTTTTTTATCAGATTTATTTGAAAAATATTTGGAATACTTTTTGTGCACCTCTTGCTATTTACGATAGCGCATATATTTTCTTTATACCGTAGATACCGAAGGAGGTGACGGAGCCGCGAACTTCACCGAGCTAGGCTCCGACTACTCCGAACCAGGCAAGCATGTTTGAACTTTTGATATGATGATTGTTTTGGCATGTTTGCATTAAGTAGTTTATGGCATGTTGATGAACATACCGACGAATGTCCTGTTACCTGAGACGATGAGGCAAGTGAGTTTCGAAAATCCATGAGTGGATGGATGTGAGTATGCATGGCCATGTGTTGGCATGAGGATGGGTAAGATGGCAGTGTTGTAGCATGCCAGGCTTATGCCAGACTATGTGACTTCAATGTCAACTCGTATCATTCCAGTTCCTTCCATTCTTCCTTCCTTGTACTACCACATGTTTTCCGCAAGGAATATGGCTTAGTAAGTTGTAAACCGCTTTCCTGGTACACACCAAAAAGGAGAGGCCGTGATGATGGTTCCATGGCCCTGGATTAAAGCCAGTCATCCGGTCAGGGGGCATGGGTGTTTCCGGTTGGGACCGAGAGGGGGGCACCCCTTAGAGCGCACGTATATAAATTTGATCCCATGCTATTCGAGATTGTGATCTTCCCGTCTCAAAAGTTTTTCTTGGACGATGTCTAGGGTGATTCCTAGCATCGAGAGGTAGAATGGGTGTGTACTAGTTAGCTGTGTTTTCTTCCGAAATACCGTAAACGGAACTAGTCCTTCGTGACTACGGAAATCCGTTGACTGTGGGAAAAATTTTGTACAAACTCTGCAGAGTCATATATTCCTCCAAATCATCTATTCCATGTCCAAGATCGATATTATCTTATCCTGATCAAATGTCAGTTTTGATGACAGAGACTCCGGTGAATCGCATGAGTGCTAAGTCCGGTTAAATGATTATTCCTGTGAATGGACTAACCCATTTATTCTCATGAATTGAAAGTTTATTATGAGTATTATTTACTTGTGAATAAAAGCCCTTTCTGCGATGTCGCTCAGACGTCCGACTGTGGCATTGTTGTATTTTACTTTCTTTTCAAGCCCTTTATGTGATGTCGCCCCGACGTCCGACTGTGGCATTTCTCTTAAAGCCCTTTATATGGTGTCGCTAAGATGCCCGACTGTGGCATTTCTTTTAAAGCCCTTTCTGTGATGTCGCCCCGACGTCCGACTGTGGCATTTCTCTTAAAGCCCTTTATGTGGTGTCGCCAAGACGCCCGACTGTGGCATCTCTTTTAAAGCCCTCTCTGTGATGTCGCCCCGACGTCCA